>NC_134354.1:461863424-462163424 GCF_048569485.1 Anomaloglossus baeobatrachus
ATCACGGGCTCCTCCGTTTTATGCTTTGTGTTGAAGGGGGCACACATTCACTCAAGCTCCCATTTTAGTCAGCAGCAGCTGCTGATTGTATCGGATGGAAGAAAAGAGGGCCCTAACAGGGCCCCCGGCATGCTCCCTTCTCACCCCACTAAGTCGGCGGTGCTGTTAAGGTTGAGGTACCCATTGCGGGTACAAAGGCTGGAGCCACATGCCGTTTTTCCTTCCCCATCCCTTAGAGGCTCTGGGAGAAGTGGGATCCTAACCGGTCACCATTCACTGGGACCGGGCTCCCTCCGCAGCCCCTGGGGGAATCTGACGGACAGGAGACTGAGTATCATCAGGGACAGGCCCTGCATCTATAAGGTACTCTGTGTCCCCTTGGGGACGGTTGCATGGAGCGCCTGTGTTACAGACGCTGCAGCGGCTGCTGTTTTTTTGTGACGACCGGGACTACCGCGCCCGGCCGCGTTATTAAATTTAGTCCCCGGCTTCTGCGGCCTAGTACCATAACTCCCGCCCCCGGGCCTGCCAGTCAGGGGTAAGGGCGGGACGGTCGACTGGACGTCGGCAGTGAGGGCTGGAGCATACTTAGGTGTTCTCCTCCCCCCCTCACTGAGCACTGTGGGGCACCAGATTCCCGCACTTTATTAGTCACGCCCACGGCTCCCTCCTCCCCTGAGAGCTCTGGCAGCCATATTTACAATCACTTCTGCCGGTGGAGGATTTCAGAACGAGCTCTACAGCTCTGGGAGGCCCAGGCAGGGAATCTGGTGGACACACAACCGCTTTGGGCGGTCGGTAAGCCACACCGGTTACCCGGTGCTGGCCCCCCTTGGGTGCCGAAGTGTGTGTGTATATATATATATATATATATATATATATATATATATATATATATATATATATATATATATATATATATATATATATATAATATATATATATATATATATATATATATATATATATATATATATATATATATATATTTGCATACATTTTCTCTGTTCGGCCGCATTGTTTTGCTTTTGGCTATATACCCTCAGTGATCACTCTCAGAGGAGACTACAGCATGTCGTCCGCAAAGAGCAAGGGTGCCAAGGCACAGGCTTATTTTGCAACCTGTACCTCTTGTGCGGCTATGTTACCTGCAGGTTCCACCTACCCTCACTGTGTGCAATGCTCGGCCCCTGTGGCACTCACTCAGCCGGAGCCTCGGGCACTGGTGGGACCCTCGGCTCAGGTAGAACCGCCGGCTTCCACTGTCCAGGTGGCAGGGACAGAGTTTGCAGTTTTGGCTGAGAAACTCTGAGTCGCTTTCACAATCCATGGCTCAGTCTATGGACAGATGGTCTGCTAAGATACTAGAAGCCTTGCAGTCCAGATCGGTCACACAGGCCCCGGGCACTGTGAGTTCATCGCCCCCAGGCCCCTCTCGGTCGGTGCAGCAGAGTGCTCCTGGGGTGACACCTAGGTCCCACGGGGAGGACTCCGACACGGACCGCAGTCCCAGACCGGCTAAGCGGGCTCGCTGGGAACCTTCCCCGGCTTCATCACGCTGTTCGGGGTCTCAGCATGAGGACTCTCTGAAGGATGAGGCGGGAGGTCGCAGCTCAGGGCTCTGATCCTGACGTTGCTCTCAATCTTGATACACCTGAAGGGGACGCCATAGTAAATGACCTTATAGCGTCCATCAACCAGGTGCTAGATCTTTCTCCCCCAACTCCACCTATAGAGGAGTCGGCTTCACAGCAGGAGAACCACCAGTTTAGGTTTCCCAAACGTACACGGAGTGCGTTTTTCGATCACTCTAACTTCAGAGATGCTGTCCATAAGTACCGAGCATTTCCGGACAAGCGCTTTACTAAGCGCCTTAATGACACACGTTACCCCTTCCCCCCTGACGTAGTTAAGGGTTGGGCTCAGTGTCCCAAGGTGGATCCTCCAGTCTCTAGACTGGCGGCTAGATCCGTAGTATCAGTGGCAGATGGTTCATCGCTCAAGGATGCCACTGACAGGCAAATAGAGCTCCTGATGAAATCCATCTATGAAGCCATAGGCGCGTCTTTTGCTCCGGCCTTTGCAGCCGTGTGGGCACTCCAAGCTATCTCAGCTTGTCTGTCTGAGATTAATGCAGTCACACGTACCTCTGCTCCGCAAGTTGTGTCTTTGACTTCTCAGGCATCGGCCTTTTCGTCCTACGCCATGAACGCCGTCCTGGACTCAGCGAGCCGTACAGCGGTAGCGTCCGCCAATTCGGTGGCAGTCCGCAGGGCCATGTGGCTACGCGAATGGAAGGCAGACTCTGCTTCCAAGAAGTTCTTAACCGGTTTGCCATTTTCTGGCGACCGTTTGTTTGGCGAGCAATTGGACGAAATTATTAAACAATCCAAGGGAAAGGACTCGTCCTTACCCCAGTCCAAACCAAACAGAACTCAGCAACGAAAAATTCAATCGAGGTTTCGGTCCTTTCGGCCCTCAGCCAGGTCCCAATCCTCCACGTCCAACAGGTCAGAGAAGGGCCAGAGGAACTCTTCTGCATGGCGGTCTAAGTCACGTCCTCCAAAGACCGCCGGAGGAACCGCCTCCAAGGCGGCCTCCTCATGACTTTCGGCCTCCCCAAACCGCATCCTCGGTCGGTGGCAGGCTCTCCCGCTTTTGCGACGCCTGGTGGCCACATGTCCAAGACCGATGGGTGAGAGACATTCTGTCGCACGGTTACAGGATAGAGCTCAGCTCTCGTCCTCCGACTCGTTTCTTCAGAACATCTCCGCCCCCCCGAGCGAGCCGATGCACTTTTTCAGGCGGTGAACACTCTGAAGGCAGGAGGAGTTGTGATTCCTGTTCCCATTCAAGAACGTGGTCGCGGTTTTTACTCCAACTTGTTCGTGGTGCCAAAAAAGGACGGATCATTCCGCCCCGTTCTGGACCTCAAACTGCTCAACAGACACGTGAGAACCAGACGGTTCCTGATGGAATCTCTCCGTTCTGTCATCGCCTCGATGTCCCAAGGAGACTTCCTAGCCTCAATCGACATCAGGGATGCATATCTCCATGTGCCGATTGCACCAGAGCATCAACGCTTCCTGCGTTTCGCCATCGGGGACGAACACCTTCAGTTTGTGGCACTGCCTTTCGGCCTGGCGACAGCCCCACGGGTCTTCACCAAGGTCATGGCATCCGTGGTGGCGGTCCTACACTCTCAGGGCCACTCGGTGATCCCTTACTTAGACGATCTCCTAGTCAAGGCACCCTCCCGGGTGGCATGTCAACACAGCCTGACCATTGCTCTGGAGACTCTCCAGAGGTTCGGGTGGATCATCAATTTCCCAAAGTCAAAATTGACACCGACCCAATCACTGACTTACCTCGGGATGGAGTTTCATACTCTCTCAGCGATGGTGAAGCTTCCGCTGGACAAACAGCGTTCGCTGCAGACAGGGGTGCACTCTCTCCTTCGGACCCAGTCACACCCCTTGAGGCGCCTCATGCACTTCCTAGGGAAGATGGTGGCAGCAATGGAGGCAGTTCCCTTTGCGCAGTTTCATCTGCGTCCACTTCAATGGGACATTCTCCGCAAATGGGACAGGAGGTCGACGTCCCTAGACAGGAACGTCTCTCTTTCACTGGCAGCCAAAACCTCTCTTCAGTGGTGGCTTCTTCCCACTTCCTTGTCGAAGGGAAAATCATTCCTGCCCCCATCCTGGGCTGTGGTCACGACGGACGCGAGTCTGTCAGGGTGGGGAGCGGTCTTCCTCCACCACAGGGCTCAGGGAACCTGGACTCCGACAGAGTCCTCCCTTCAGATCAATGTTCTGGAGATAAGGGCAGTGTATCTAGCCCTAAAGGCGTTCCATCGGTGGCTGGAGGGCAGACAGATCCGCATACAGTCGGACAACGCCACGGCGGTCGCGTACATCAACCACCAGGGCGGCACACGCAGTCGTCAGGCCTTCCAAGAAGTTCGGCGGATTCTGCTGTGGGCGGAAGCCACAGCCTCCACCATCTCCGCAGTTCACATCCCGGGCATAGAAAACTGGGAAGCAGACTTTCTCAGTCGCCAGGGCATGGACGCAGGGGAATGGTCTCTTCACCCGGACGTGTTTCAAGAGATCTGTTGCCGCTGGGGAATGCCGGACGTCGACCTCATGGCGTCTTGGCACAACAACAAAGTCCCGGCATTCATGGCACGGTCTCAAGATCACAGAGCTCTGGCGGCGGACGCATTAGTTCAGGATTGGTCGCAGTTTAGACTGCCTTATGTATTTCCTCCTCTGGCACTGCTGCCCAGAGTGTTGCGCAAGATCAGGTCCGACTGCCGCCGCGCCATCCTCGTCGCTCCAGACTGGCCGAGGAGGTCGTGGTACCCGGATCTGTGGCACCTCACGGTGGGTCAACCGTGGGCACTCCCAGACCGACCAGACTTGCTGTCTCAAGGGCCATTTTTCCATCTGAATTCTGCGGCCCTCAACCTGACTGTGTGGCCATTGAGTCCTGGCTCCTAGCGTCCTCAGGGTTATCTCAAGATGTCATTGCCACTCTGAGAAAAGCCAGGAAACCAACGTCCGCCAAGATCTATCACAGGGCTTGGAGGATCTTCTTATCCTGGTGCTCTGATCGGGGTTTTACCCCCTGGCCGTTTGCCTTACCCACTTTTCTTTCTTTCCTTCAATCCGGAATGGACAAGGGTTTGTCTCTCGGCTCTCTCAAGGGACAAGTATCGGCGCTTTCCGTGTTTTTTCAAAAGCGTCTAGCCAGGCTTCCGCAGGTCCGCACGTTCCTGCAGGGAGTTTGCCACATAGTCCCACCTTACAAGCGTCCGCTGGAACCCTGGGATCTTAACAGGGTGCTAATGGCTCTTCAGAAACCACCTTTCGAGCCGATGCGGGATGTCTCTCTATCACGCCTTTCGCAGAAGGTGGCCTTCCTAGTGGCAGTCACATCACTTCGGAGAGTGTCTGAGCTAGCAGCGTTGTCATGCAAAGCCCCCTTCCTGGTGTTTCACCAGGATAAGGTGGTTCTGCGTCCGGTCCCGGAATTTCTCCCTAAGGTGGTATCTCCTTTTCATCTCAATCAGGATATCTCCTTACCTTCCTTTTGCCCTCATCCAGTTCACCAATGTGAAAAGGATTTGCACTTGTTAGATCTCGTGAGAGCACTCCGGCTCTACATTTCTCGCACGGCGCCCATGCGCCATTCGGATGCGCTCTTTGTCCTTGTCGCTGGCCAGCGTAAGGGGTCGCAGGCTTCCAAGTCAACCTTGGCTCGGTGGATCAAGGAACCGATTCTTGAAGCCTACCGTTCTTCTGGGCTTCCGATTCCTTCAGGGCTGAAGGCCCATTCTACCAGAGCCGTGGGTGCATCCTGGGCATTGCGGCACCAGGCTACGGCTCAGCAGGTGTGTCAGGCGGCTACCTGGTCGAGTCTGCACACTTTCACGAGACACTATCAGGTGCATGCCTATGCTTCGGCAGATGCCAGCCTAGGTAGGCGAGTCCTTCAGGCGGCGGTCGCCCACCTGTAAGAGGGGGCCGTTTTTCGGCTCTTTTTATCGAGGTATTCTTTTACCCACCCAGGGACTGCTTTTGGACGTCCCAATTGTCTGGGTCTCCCAATGGAGCGACAAAGAAGAAGGGAATTTTGTTTACTTACCGTAAATTCCTTTTCTTCTAGCTCCTATTGGGAGACCCAGCACCCGCCCCTGTTCCCTTCGGGCTGTTGTTCTTTTGTGTACACATGTTGTTCATGTTGAATTGTTCTTTTGGTTCATGGTTTCAGTTCTCTGAACATCCTTCGGATTGAATTTACCTTAGACCAATTTATAAGTTTCCTCCTTCCTGCTTTTGCACCAAAACTGAGGAGCCCGTGATGCACGGGAGGGTGTATAGGCAGAGGGGAGGGGTTACACTTTTTAAAGTGTAATACTTTGTGTGGCCTCCGGAGGCAGAAGCTATACACCCAATTGTCTGGGTCTCCCAATAGGAGCTAGAAGAAAAGGAATTTACGGTAAGTAAACAAAATTCCCTTCTTCCCATCCATAGAATACAGGAAAACTTGTAATTGCTTTGGGTTTGTCTTCTGGGACCCCGACCAAACTCAGGAATGAGGGTCTGAATGGAGCAGAAATCGGCATGCAGACTGTAGCTCCAAACATGCTATTTGGCATTGCTGGAAATAGCGAGTACTGATATCTCCGGCAGTCCCATAGAGAATGCATGGAATAAAGGGGCTGATGCACAATCTCCTCTCCACTCACAGGATTGATGGGGTCTCAGCAGTGATTAGGAAGTTTTCCTGTATTCTATGGAGAAGAGGTAACTTCCATACTTGTTACATTTCAGAATCAGTTCACATGTCTTGGCTATTTGTTGCATTTATTGCCGCTATTTGTACAAAATGTGCCACTTTGCTGCGATGTCAGTAATAAGCATAGGTGAACATGCACTAAAGAAACCAGACAGACAGAAGTTTCCTGCATTCATTGTGATTTGTTTCTTTCTCAGCCGGGCACCAGTGATGAGGCCTGCTCCACCGCCTGCAGCACGCCCTCCTGCACATGTGGCACCTGCTGCTTCTGCCGTTGGACCGGCAGCAGCACCTAGACAACCAGGACTGATGGCGCAAATGGCAACCACAGCGGCCGGTGTAGCAGTTGGTTCTGCGGTTGGGCACACTATAGGACATGCCATGACCGGAGGCTTTGGTGGTGGAAGCAGTTCCGAACCTGCAAGAGCAGACGTCACCTACCAGGTAATGCTTGTCAGTTGCCTTGGGACGTTGATTGGTAGGGTTTGGAAATACATTTTAAGAACAGTCTAATATAGTATTTACAGAACAATATATGTTTAGTCACAGTTAGCACTCCTTTCTGGTCCATTATATCGCAAGACCCTGTGCTGCTGCTTCTGGCAAAAAGAAATCCACTTGTCATAGCGTCTTAAAGACCATCGCCTTATACTGCATTTACATGGCACAATCAAGGCCCTTAAACAGCCACTGATCGGCTGATATTTGCTGATCGGTGTGTAGTCTTGAGCCCTTACTGACATCCGCCGTACAAACACCCGCTACTGACTTGACGTATATGGAGCAGGCTCATGCTCAACAAGCAATATCTGTGTTACAGCTAAGACCTGCCTTTAACGACCGTGGGTGGTGCGAAGTATTGCCCACTCTCAAACTCTTGACAGCGGCATTAGCAGCATAACTGCATGAGTACGCTCCATTTTATGTGATTGATGGGCTGCTATGACAGCCAGGGGTCTGTTAAAGACCTCCATGCTTGTCATTTTGGAGCTCCCTGGAAGTCCTGTCTTTGGCTGTGCTTTTCACTATAAACAGCAATGCTGTGGCATTGTTATATGTAGCACAAGCGAGGAGAAGACCACAGATTCAAGTCCCAAAATGGTATCGATAAAAACGTTCTCTCACCCTGCAAAAACTAATCCCTCACAAAGCCCCATCAACCAGAAAGAACCTGGAATATGGCGACTAGACCCCAAAATGATTTTCAAATGTCTGGGGGGGGGGGGGGTTCTATCACTAAAATTATTTAAAAAAAAAAAGTCATATTTGTTATCTCAGTTATTGTACTGATTAGAAAAATCCTATTGTGAGCTTATTTTTATGATACAATGTGATGGTAAAGAAATCCCCAAAAAAGTGTCTGAATTGTGGGGGAGGGGGTCTCACAATTTTGCCACACTTGGATTTTTGTTCCCATTTTTCAGTATGTTATGTGGTAACATTAGTACAATCAGTCTAAAGTACAAATTTTTACAAAAAAAAAAAGTTTTCGCCATTTAAAAAATAAACTATACACTCTTGGTATACTCATATTGACCTGGGGTATTATATTACTAGGTCAGTTTTACCATATGCGTAAATAAAAAACCATTATGGAATTACATAAAAAAATATTTTTTTATTTATATATTTATTTATTTTTTTTGCAATTTCACAGCACTTAAAATTCCCCCAAAGTCCCAACCCCCCACGCCCGTTTTACAGTATGGGGAAGAATGAATGGTGTCATTCAAAATTCAACTCGTCCTGGGAAAAACAAGCCCTGGCTATACTGATGGAAAAATAAAAATGTTATGGCTCTTGGAAGAAAGGGAAGGAAAAAAATAAAAATCCCCCAGGGGAGAAGGGGTTAATCTTTATTCCTCAGTGCTGATATATAAGGGAATAGTGCTCCTAACATGAGGAGCCAGCGTGTCCACTTTACACTACAGCTGATGCCCTGCTACAGCGGCCACGATCAGTAGTGGCACTGATTGTGGTCTTCTAACCCCCTATGAGCAGCTGTCATTAGCCACAGTGGCATCTACGTGGTTATCAGACAGAGGGCTCCCTCTTTCATCCTAATCACACTCTGCATAGCACGGTCGCAATCAAAGCTATAAAACTGTCGCATTCTTTAATGCATATGGTGAACACTGATGTTCTGTGAAAATAATGGTATCACTGAGAATATCATCTGTCTGCAAAAATCAAGACATCACATGGCTTTGTATGTGAAAAAATACAATAAATATGGCTCTCGGACTATTAAGGTGTAAAAAAAAAAAAAAAGTTTAGTGTGCATAAGTAAACATTGAAGGAAGCCTGTCACCACCAAAATATTAAAGCCCTTGTATGTAGCACACTTAGTCCCTGGGGCAGTAATAAACAAACTGCGCCTAGACACAAATTGTCTGAAGCCAGTAACCTCCTTTAACAGACCACATGTACTTGTATTCTAAAAGGGCTTATGCATAACACAGTCCCTTGCAGTTTTTGTCCAGGTTGGTCGTTTCCTCTAACCGTGTGTTTTTGTTTTGTAGGAACCGATGGCTGCCCAGCCGGCATACCAGCAGCAGTCTCAGTACACACCCTGCCAGTATGAGCTCAAGCAGTTCTTGGAGTGTGCTCAGAACCAAGGGGACCTGAAGCTCTGTGAGGGGTTCTCAGAGGTCCTCAAACAGTGCCGCTTTGCAAATGGTAAGACATAGCGGAACAAAACTCCAGCTCTGTTCTCACCTGCCATGTCTACTTTTCTGGTTCATTCACAGAGAAAAAGAACTCAAAAATACAGAAGGGATCCAAGACGTTCATAACACGATACCCACATGGGTGGCAGAGGCTCCTTCTATACCACTTCATTATCCAGCTAGTGAGGATATTTGGGAGGAGCATTGTGACGAAATCCTTGCTACCCACTGTCGGGCCACCACTCACAAAGCTTATCATATATTTCTGCATGACATACACCCCAGCCCCAACTTCCTCAGAAGTGCAAAGTGAGAACCAAAAGCACACAGTAGTTTAAAGGGTTGTTCTAATATTCAGGAGCACATGTCCCCATTTTTCTGCTTTCCTGCGGCTGTGCTCTCCTGAATATTAACTGTTTAGTCCAGTGATCCAGCTGTGCTTCTGATAAGAACAGTTCACTCTACAAAAGGCTTGCACTCCTTATATTGGTAACTTTCTTTGAGAGTGAAGAAAATTTCTAGTAGGAGGTAAATCATGCCACACATGTCTACAGAATATGTATGATATTGCCTTCACTTCAATAATTCTGAGCTGCAGTACCCCCTACAAGACAGACAGGGTAGCCAGGGCATTGGCGTCTGTCCATTTTGGTGGACTCTGAGTTGGAGTCGGTATAAAATGGATCGACTGACTCCTAAAATATATATAATAAATTAAGTACAGTGATTCAGTGCAATATGTGATGACTATTTTTTCATAATTTGGGAAAGTGATATGTCCTTAAATGTCTGTTCTATTTCTGATCAAAGAATCTAGGATTTTAGTTGAGATTAATCTGTGCTGCACTTCAGCTACATGATATAAGTAGTGATGTTATCATTTTTACTACAGTAAATTTATCACAAACATGATTAATGTACTGTTGAAACCAGGAGTTTATATAACACGATCTAGAAAAACACATGTGCATGTTTTTCTCACTATCTGACATGAAATCAGCATAATTTCTGATAAAACAGGGAATAACTTTTCCCATTTTTAGGTCAATTAAAAACAAAAATTATTTAAATTTGCCAAATGCCAGAATAATGAGAGAATGTTTTAAGGCATTTCTATTACTTTCTGCAAAGTCAAAAGTTTACATACACTAAAGACTACTATGCCTTTAAAGAATATGACAGCTCATATGATGATGATGTCATGTCTTTGGAAGCTTCTGATAGGTTTATTGGCAACATCTGAGTTGTGTAGAGACACACCTGTGGATGTATTTTAATCCCCACATGAAACACACTGCTTGTTTGTGTAGCATCATGGGAACGTCAAAAGAAATCAGCCAAGATCTACAGAAGAGAATTGTGGACTTGCACAAATCTGGTTCATCCTTGGGTGCAATTTCCAGATACCTAAAGGTGCCTCGTTCATCTGAACAAGCAAGATGTGTCCAGCCATGATACTGCTCAGGATGGAGATGGGTTCTGTGTACCAGAGATGAACGTGCTTTGGTCAGACATGTGTATATCAACCGAAGAACAAAAGCAAAAGACCTTGTGAGGATGCTGGTGGAAGCTAATAAGATTGTGTCATTATCCACAGTGAAACGAGTACTGTATCAACATGGGATGAAAGGCCACTCTGCCAAGAAGCCATTACTCCAAAAGAAACATATAAAAAATTACATTAATGTTTGCAAATGCACACAAGAACACAAACCTTAATGTTTGGAGACATGTCCAGTGATCTGGTCAAACTAAAATTGAACTGTTTGGCTATAATGAGCATCGTTACGTTTGGAGGAAAACGGGAGAAGCTTTGAAGCCTAACAACACCATCCCAACGGTCAAAGATGGCGGTGGCAGCATCATCTTTTGGGGTTGTTTTGCTCCAGGAGGGACTGGTGCACTTCACAAAGTAGATGGCATCATGAGGAAAGAAGATTGTGACAATACTGAAGCAACATCTCAAGACATCAGCCGGGAACTTAAAGCTTGGGAAGAAATTGGTCTTCCAAATGGACAATGACCTGAAGCATACTGCCAAACTGGTTACAAAGTGGCTTAAGGATTACAAAGTCAATGTTTTGGAGTGGCCATCACAATGCTGTTTGTAAAGTGCTAAGGAATTAATAGCGCTATATAAGTGAATAAATATTATTTATCTCTATCCTATTGAAAATTTATGGGCAAAGCAGAAAAGGCCAACGCGAGCAAGAAAACCTAAAAACATGGCTCAGTTACACCAGTTCTGTCAGGAGAAATAGGCCCAAATTCCTACCAACTATTGTGAGACGCTTGTGGAAGGATTCCCAAAACATTTCACCCAAGTTATACAGTTTAAGGACAATGGTGCCAAATACTAATGAAATGGATGGAAACTTTTGCCTTTAACAGAAAGTAAAAAAAAAATGCCTTAAAACATTTTCTCTCCCATATTATTCTGGCATTTGGTAAATAGAAAAAAAGCAACAATAAGAGGATAATGTCCTCCAAAAATCAAGTATTACTCACAGCAAGTTGGGCTGCAGTGTGTACATCGCCCTGGCCAAAAACTGATGCTCTAGCACGATACAGCTAAACCCCCACTAAGTGGAGGCACCACAGGTGCAGGAGAAGCAGATCACACACACACCTTCATGGAATGGAGGGGAGGTGACTGCTAGATGATAAAACTGCACACAAGTGGCTTGCATAGAGTGCTGTTCACATGCAGATGACACAGTCACAAACCCGCAGCCTATTAGGTAACGCCCTTCTATTAGATCAGGCGGGCTGCCAAGCCGTACTCCACTGTATATCATGCACGGACAGACACTCTACAATGCAAGGCCCAACAGAAAGGGGCCTGGCTGTATCCTGTACAAACAAAAAAATGAGGTTTTTGTTGGTATTTATGGCCATAAAACGTAAGCCTACACCCTCGTCAAGGGACCTCATGTCTGTAGGTCCCTACACTAAATATAAAAAAAGCAACAATAAGAGGATAATGTCCTCCAAAAATCAAGTATTACTCACAGCAAGTTGGGCTGCAGTGTGTACATCGCCCTGGCCAAAAACTGATGCTCTAGCACGATACAGCTAAACCCCCACTAAGTGGAGGCACCACAGGTGCAGGAGAAGCAGATCACACACACACCTTCATGGAATGGAGGGGAGGTGACTGCTAGATGATAAAACTGCACACAAGTGGCTTGCATAGAGTGCTGTTCACATGCAGATGACACAGTCACAAACCCGCAGCCTATTAGGTAACGCCCTTCTATTAGATCAGGCGGGCTGCCAAGCCGTACTCCACTGTATATCATGCACGGACAGACACTCTACAATGCAAGGCCCAACAGAAAGGGGCCTGGCTGTATCCTGTACAAACAAAAAAATGAGGTTTTTGTTGGTATTTATGGCCATAAAACGTAAGCCTACACCCTCGTCAAGGGACCTCATGTCTGTAGGTCCCTACACTAAATATAAAAAAAGCAACAATAAGAGGATAATGTCCTCCAAAAATCAAGTATTACTCACAGCAAGTTGGGCTGCAGTGTGTACATCGCCCTGCAGTTTTATCATCTAGCAGTCACCTCCCCTCCATTCCATGAAGGTGTGTGTGTGATCTGCTTCTCCTGCACCTGTGGTGCCTCCACTTAGTGGGGGTTTAGCTGTATCGTGCTAGAGCATCAGTTTTTGGCCAGGGCGATGTACACACTGCAGCCCAACTTGCTGTGAGTAATACTTGATTTTTGGAGGACATTATCCTCTTATTGTTGCTTTTTTTATATTTAGTGTAGGGACCTACAGACATGAGGTCCCTTGACGAGGGTGTAGGCTTACGTTTTATGGCCATAAATACCAACAAAAACCTCATTTTTTTGTTTGTACAGGATACAGCCAGGCCCCTTTCTGTTGGGCCTTGCATTGTAGAGTGTCTGTCCGTGCATGATATACAGTGGAGTACGGCTTGGCAGCCCGCCTGATCTAATAGAAGGGCGTTACCTAATAGGCTGCGGGTTTGTGACTGTGTCATCTGCATGTGAACAGCACTCTATGCAAGCCACTTGTGTGCAGTTTTATCATCTAGCAGTCACCTCCCCTCCATTCCATGAAGGTGTGTGTGTGATCTGCTTCTCCTGCACCTGTGGTGCCTCCACTTAGTGGGGGTTTAGCTGTATCGTGCTAGAGCATCAGTTTTTGGCCAGGGCGATGTACACACTGCAGCCCAACTTGCTGTGAGTAATACTTGATTTTTGGAGGACATTATCCTCTTATTGTTGCTTTTTTTATATTTAGTGTAGGGACCTACAGACATGAGGTCCCTTGACGAGGGTGTAGGCTTACGTTTTATGGCCATAAATACCAACAAAAACCTCATTTTTTTGTTTGTACAGGATACAGCCAGGCCCCTTTCTGTTGGGCCTTGCATTGTAGAGTGTCTGTCCGTGCATGATATACAGTGGAGTACGGCTTGGCAGCCCGCCTGATCTAATAGAAGGGCGTTACCTAATAGGCTGCGGGTTTGTGACTGTGTCATCTGCATGTGAACAGCACTCTATGCAAGCCACTTGTGTGCAGTTTTATCATCTAGCAGTCACCTCCCCTCCATTCCATGAAGGTGTGTGTGTGATCTGCTTCTCCTGCACCTGTGGTGCCTCCACTTAGTGGGGGTTTAGCTGTATCGTGCTAGAGCATCAGTTTTTGGCCAGGGCGATGTACACACTGCAGCCCAACTTGCTGTGAGTAATACTTGATTTTTGGAGGACATTATCCTCTTATTGTTGCTTTTTTTATATTTAGTGTAGGGACCTACAGACATGAGGTCCCTTGACGAGGGTGTAGGCTTACGTTTTATGGCCATAAATACCAACAAAAACCTCATTTTTTTGTTTGTACAGGATACAGCCAGGCCCCTTTCTGTTGGGCCTTGCATTGTAGAGTGTCTGTCCGTGCATGATATACAGTGGAGTACGGCTTGGCAGCCCGCCTGATCTAATAGAAGGGCGTTACCTAATAGGCTGCGGGTTTGTGACTGTGTCATCTGCATGTGAACAGCACTCTATGCAAGCCACTTGTGTGCAGTTTTATCATCTAGCAGTCACCTCCCCTCCATTCCATGAAGGTGTGTGTGTGATCTGCTTCTCCTGCACCTGTGGTGCCTCCACTTAGTGGGGGTTTAGCTGTATCGTGCTAGAGCATCAGTTTTTGGCCAGGGCGATGTACACACTGCAGCCCAACTTGCTGTGAGTAATACTTGATTTTTGGAGGACATTATCCTCTTATTGTTGCTTTTTTTATATTTAGTGTAGGGACCTACAGACATGAGGTCCCTTGACGAGGGTGTAGGCTTACGTTTTATGGCCATAAATACCAACAAAAACCTCATTTTTTTGTTTGTACAGGATACAGCCAGGCCCCTTTCTGTTGGGCCTTGCATTGTAGAGTGTCTGTCCGTGCATGATATACAGTGGAGTACGGCTTGGCAGCCCGCCTGATCTAATAGAAGGGCGTTACCTAATAGGCTGCGGGTTTGTGACTGTGTCATCTGCATGTGAACAGCACTCTATGCAAGCCACTTGTGTGCAGTTTTATCATCTAGCAGTCACCTCCCCTCCATTCCATGAAGGTGTGTGTGTGATCTGCTTCTCCTGCACCTGTGGTGCCTCCACTTAGTGGGGGTTTAGCTGTATCGTGCTAGAGCATCAGTTTTTGGCCAGGGCGATGTACACACTGCAGCCCAACTTGCTGTGAGTAATACTTGATTTTTGGAGGACATTATCCTCTTATTGTTGCTTTTTTTATATTTAGTGTAGGGACCTACAGACATGAGGTCCCTTGACGAGGGTGTAGGCTTACGTTTTATGGCCATAAATACCAACAAAAACCTCATTTTTTTGTTTGTACAGGATACAGCCAGGCCCCTTTCTGTTGGGCCTTGCATTGTAGAGTGTCTGTCCGTGCATGATATACAGTGGAGTACGGCTTGGCAGCCCGCCTGATCTAATAGAAGGGCGTTACCTAATAGGCTGCGGGTTTGTGACTGTGTCATCTGCATGTGAACAGCACTCTATGCAAGCCACTTGTGTGCAGTTTTATCATCTAGCAGTCACCTCCCCTCCATTCCATGAAGGTGTGTGTGTGATCTGCTTCTCCTGCACCTGTGGTGCCTCCACTTAGTGGGGGTTTAGCTGTATCGTGCTAGAGCATCAGTTTTTGGCCAGGGCGATGTACACACTGCAGCCCAACTTGCTGTGAGTAATACTTGATTTTTGGAGGACATTATCCTCTTATTGTTGCTTTTTTTATATTTAGTGTAGGGACCTACAGACATGAGGTCCCTTGACGAGGGTGTAGGCTTACGTTTTATGGCCATAAATACCAACAAAAACCTCATTTTTTTGTTTGTACAGGATACAGCCAGGCCCCTTTCTGTTGGGCCTTGCATTGTAGAGTGTCTGTCCGTGCATGATATACAGTGGAGTACGGCTTGGCAGCCCGCCTGATCTAATAGAAGGGCGTTACCTAATAGGCTGCGGGTTTGTGACTGTGTCATCTGCATGTGAACAGCACTCTATGCAAGCCACTTGTGTGCAGTTTTATCATCTAGCAGTCACCTCCCCTCCATTCCATGAAGGTGTGTGTGTGATCTGCTTCTCCTGCACCTGTGGTGCCTCCACTTAGTGGGGGTTTAGCTGTATCGTGCTAGAGCATCAGTTTTTGGCCAGGGCGATGTACACACTGCAGCCCAACTTGCTGTGAGTAATACTTGATTTTTGGAGGACATTATCCTCTTATTGTTGCTTTTTTTATATTTAGTGTAGGGACCTACAGACATGAGGTCCCTTGACGAGGGTGTAGGCTTACGTTTTATGGCCATAAATACCAACAAAAACCTCATTTTTTTGTTTGTACAGGATACAGCCAGGCCCCTTTCTGTTGGGCCTTGCATTGTAGAGTGTCTGTCCGTGCATGATATACAGTGGAGTACGGCTTGGCAGCCCGCCTGATCTAATAGAAGGGCGTTACCTAATAGGCTGCGGGTTTGTGACTGTGTCATCTGCATGTGAACAGCACTCTATGCAAGCCACTTGTGTGCAGTTTTATCATCTAGCAGTCACCTCCCCTCCATTCCATGAAGGTGTGTGTGTGATCTGCTTCTCCTGCACCTGTGGTGCCTCCACTTAGTGGGGGTTTAGCTGTATCGTGCTAGAGCATCAGTTTTTGGCCAGGGCGATGTACACACTGCAGCCCAACTTGCTGTGAGTAATACTTGATTTTTGGAGGACATTATCCTCTTATTGTTGCTTTTTTTATATTTAGTGTAGGGACCTACAGACATGAGGTCCCTTGACGAGGGTGTAGGCTTACGTTTTATGGCCATAAATACCAACAAAAACCTCATTTTTTTGTTTGTACAGGATACAGCCAGGCCCCTTTCTGTTGGGCCTTGCATTGTAGAGTGTCTGTCCGTGCATGATATACAGTGGAGTACGGCTTGGCAGCCCGCCTGATCTAATAGAAGGGCGTTACCTAATAGGCTGCGGGTTTGTGACTGTGTCATCTGCATGTGAACAGCACTCTATGCAAGCCACTTGTGTGCAGTTTTATCATCTAGCAGTCACCTCCCCTCCATTCCATGAAGGTGTGTGTGTGATCTGCTTCTCCTGCACCTGTGGTGCCTCCACTTAGTGGGGGTTTAGCTGTATCGTGCTAGAGCATCAGTTTTTGGCCAGGGCGATGTACACACTGCAGCCCAACTTGCTGTGAGTAATACTTGATTTTTGGAGGACATTATCCTCTTATTGTTGCTTTTTTTATATTTAGTGTAGGGACCTACAGACATGAGGTCCCTTGACGAGGGTGTAGGCTTACGTTTTATGGCCATAAATACCAACAAAAACCTCATTTTTTTGTTTGTACAGGATACAGCCAGGCCCCTTTCTGTTGGGCCTTGCATTGTAGAGTGTCTGTCCGTGCATGATATACAGTGGAGTACGGCTTGGCAGCCCGCCTGATCTAATAGAAGGGCGTTACCTAATAGGCTGCGGGTTTGTGACTGTGTCATCTGCATGTGAACAGCACTCTATGCAAGCCACTTGTGTGCAGTTTTATCATCTAGCAGTCACCTCCCCTCCATTCCATGAAGGTGTGTGTGTGATCTGCTTCTCCTGCACCTGTGGTGCCTCCACTTAGTGGGGGTTTAGCTGTATCGTGCTAGAGCATCAGTTTTTGGCCAGGGCGATGTACACACTGCAGCCCAACTTGCTGTGAGTAATACTTGATTTTTGGAGGACATTATCCTCTTATTGTTGCTTTTTTTATATTTAGTGTAGGGACCTACAGACATGAGGTCCCTTGACGAGGGTGTAGGCTTACGTTTTATGGCCATAAATACCAACAAAAACCTCATTTTTTTGTTTGTACAGGATACAGCCAGGCCCCTTTCTGTTGGGCCTTGCATTGTAGAGTGTCTGTCCGTGCATGATATACAGTGGAGTACGGCTTGGCAGCCCGCCTGATCTAATAGAAGGGCGTTACCTAATAGGCTGCGGGTTTGTGACTGTGTCATCTGCATGTGAACAGCACTCTATGCAAGCCACTTGTGTGCAGTTTTATCATCTAGCAGTCACCTCCCCTCCATTCCATGAAGGTGTGTGTGTGATCTGCTTCTCCTGCACCTGTGGTGCCTCCACTTAGTGGGGGTTTAGCTGTATCGTGCTAGAGCATCAGTTTTTGGCCAGGGCGATGTACACACTGCAGCCCAACTTGCTGTGAGTAATACTTGATTTTTGGAGGACATTATCCTCTTATTGTTGCTTTTTTTATATTTAGTGTAGGGACCTACAGACATGAGGTCCCTTGACGAGGGTGTAGGCTTACGTTTTATGGCCATAAATACCAACAAAAACCTCATTTTTTTGTTTGTACAGGATACAGCCAGGCCCCTTTCTGTTGGGCCTTGCATTGTAGAGTGTCTGTCCGTGCATGATATACAGTGGAGTACGGCTTGGCAGCCCGCCTGATCTAATAGAAGGGCGTTACCTAATAGGCTGCGGGTTTGTGACTGTGTCATCTGCATGTGAACAGCACTCTATGCAAGCCACTTGTGTGCAGTTTTATCATCTAGCAGTCACCTCCCCTCCATTCCATGAAGGTGTGTGTGTGATCTGCTTCTCCTGCACCTGTGGTGCCTCCACTTAGTGGGGGTTTAGCTGTATCGTGCTAGAGCATCAGTTTTTGGCCAGGGCGATGTACACACTGCAGCCCAACTTGCTGTGAGTAATACTTGATTTTTGGAGGACATTATCCTCTTATTGTTGCTTTTTTTATATTTAGTGTAGGGACCTACAGACATGAGGTCCCTTGACGAGGGTGTAGGCTTACGTTTTATGGCCATAAATACCAACAAAAACCTCATTTTTTTTGTTTGTACAGGATACAGCCAGGCCCCTTTCTGTTGGGCCTTGCATTGTAGAGTGTCTGTCCGTGCATGATATACAGTGGAGTACGGCTTGGCAGCCCGCCTGATCTAATAGAAGGGCGTTACCTAATAGGCTGCGGGTTTGTGACTGTGTCATCTGCATGTGAACAGCACTCTATGCAAGCCACTTGTGTGCAGTTTTATCATCTAGCAGTCACCTCCCCTCCATTCCATGAAGGTGTGTGTGTGATCTGCTTCTCCTGCACCTGTGGTGCCTCCACTTAGTGGGGGTTTAGCTGTATCGTGCTAGAGCATCAGTTTTTGGCCAGGGCGATGTACACACTGCAGCCCAACTTGCTGTGAGTAACATTTGGTAAATAGAAATAATTTTGGTTCCTAATTGACCTAAAACGGGAAAGGTTTATTCTGATTTCATGTCAGATAGTGAGAAAAACATGCAGATGTGTCTTTATAGAGAGTGGAGGGAAACTTTGGGTTTCAACTGTATGAGGGAGTCTGAGTTGGAGTCGGAATCCGGGAAATTTCGGAGTCTGAGGTTTAGCTTACCGACTCCACAGCCCTGGGGCAGCACTGTTTTTGGAAGAGCAGTCATGTTTTTCTAGCTCTAGATAATCAATTAGGGACCTGGGAATTTCATGTTTTTGCTCTTTCATTTTTTTTATTTGTTCAAACAGTCATAATTTTGTTGTTTTCCTGTGGACATATACCGTATTTTTTTAACTATAAGACGCACTTTTTTTCCCCCCAAATGTTGGGTGAAAGTGGGGGGTGCGTCTTATAGTCTGAATGTAGGGCTGCGGGGAATGAGGGTGCTGCGGTGGAGCGGGTCATCGGTGGCATGAGCAGGCTGTAGCAGCCTGCCGTGCCCACGTGGGCCTGCTTATTTCATATGTGCGCCATCCTCCTGCCCATCATCCCTCAACGCTGAAGCCGGCGCTGACAGGTGGGTGGGGGATGCGCGCATAAATAGCGGCCATCACGCGTGATCACCCCTGGCAACTACAGCCTGGAGTGATCATGTGCGGCTGTATTCACTGCCCCCCGTGTATCATCATCAGCGTGGGGGGCAGTGAATAATTACAGTATACTCACCGTTCCATGCAACATCGCGATGTTCTCCTGTCTGCCGGCCAGTTGATCTGTGTAGAGAGCGGTGAGCACAACTATGACGTCATCCCTGTGCTCATCGCTCTCCATACACATCAGCGAGCCGGCAGACAGCAAGACATTGCGATGCTGCAGGGGAACGGCTCCACACAGGTCAGCGGCGCTGCTGCTGACAGACAGGAGGATGAGCGATGCGTGGAGCGAGGAAAGGTGAGTATAAATGGTTATTGTTTTTGTGCCACAGGATGCATGCCGTATAGCAGGATGGGGGTATATAGCAGGATGGGATACCTTAGTTAGAGAATTTGGGGACATTACCCCATAACAGTGTCAGCAGCAGATCCTCACCCCATAAGTGTCATGACCAGACCTTTTGTTGAAAATTTTATTTTCCTCCTCTAAAACCAGGGTGCGTCTTATAGTCCGAAAAATACGGTATCTGTATGAGAACTTTTAGGGCTCGTGCGCACGTTGTAATTTCATGCGTTTACGCAGCATTTAGTACTGCAGCGTAAGTGCATGTGTCCTGCGTCCCCTGCACAATCTATGAATGTGCATAATCCCTGCGCATGATGCTTTTTTTGAACACAGCGATTTGAGTGTCAAAAATGTGACAATCACTGCATTTAAAAATGCAGCATGTCAATTATTCCGTGCGCTATGGATGCTGCTCCCGCTCTGTCTATGGAAGAGGCTGCATCCAGAGCGCATGAATGCGGCATCTATTCTGCAGACATACTGCATCCATTACACACTGTTTCTGCAGCGATTTGAATCTCACATGCACTGCCAAATCGCTGCAGAATTTTCAGCATGGACACGATGCAACGTGCGCACGAGCCCTTACTTTGCTGGACAAGTTGGGGTTTGCAATTACACTATTTTACCTATACTGAAAACTGGAAAGGAATACCAAGGGGAATGAATGGTAAAAAAAAAAACGCAATTCCACCAGTGTTTTTTTTGTTTTTAATTTTTAAAACCTTCATACTTTTTATGGTATACTGATCATTTGTGCTATGTATAGCAAAAATCCAAGTCTCCTATGAATGCCAGCTAAATGCTGACTTTCACATCAGAACAGTCATGATGACAAGCATTGGATTCTTCAGCCAAACCCTGGCTATCATGGCAACCCATCGGCGCCCCACGATCACATCATGAGCATGCCAATGGGCACATAGAATTGTGCGCGTTCCCCCTGCCGGCGCACGTTATGTTCCACTGTCAGAGATTGACAGTGGCAGTTAACAGGTTAACAGAGCTCCATCGAAGCCATCATCTACCAGGAAAGAAGCAGGCTTGAAATACGAGCACACATCAAAGTCAGGGAATTGGTACGTTACAAGTCAGTAAGGATTTAATGCTTTAGTAGTGGGAAAAAAATTGTTGGCAGTTTGAGACCTGTAATGTTATAATGATGACATGGAGCGGTGAGAGATTAATTTTTGCGCCAGGAGGTGACCTTTATAATAACATATGGGGATACATATGACATTTAGATTCTTTTCTTTGTCGCTCCATTGGGAGACCCAGACAATTGGGTGTATAGCTTCTGCCTCCGGAGGCCACACAAAGTATTACACTCAAAAGTGTAACCCCTCCCCTCTGCCTATACACCCTCCCGTGCATCACGGGCTCCTCAGTTTTATGCTTTGTGTGGAAGGAGGCACACATCCACTCACACATCTCCATTTTAGTCAGCAGCAGCTGCTGATTGTATCGGTTGGAAGAAAAGAGGGCCCCCACGGGGCCCCCGGCATGCTCCCTTCTCACCCCACTAAGTCGGCGGTGCTGTTAAGGTTGAGGTACCCATTGCGGGTACGACGGCCGGAGCCTCATGCCGTGTTTCCTTCTCCATCCCTGAGGGCTCTGGTAGAAGTGGGATCCGAAGCGGTCATCCAGGTTCTGGGACCGTGCTCCCTCCGCAGCCCCTGAGGGAATCTGCTGGACAGGAGCTTATCTATCCTCAGGGACAGGGCCCTGCATCCACGAGGTACTCTGTGTCCCCATGGGGACTGTGTATGGAGCGCCTGGTTTCCGGACGCCGCAACTGACTGCTGAATTGTGAAGACCGGGGACTACCGCGCCGACCGCGCCTGCTTGTCGGCCGCGGTATTAAATTTAGTCCCCGGCTTCATCGCGGCCTAGTGGCAAAACTCCCGCCCCCGGACCTGTCTATCAGAGATAGGGGCGGGATAGCCGACCTGACGTCGGATGTGAGGGCCGGGGCATCCTGTATGCTCCCTCCCCCCTCACTGATCACTGTGGGGACCCCAGATTCCCGCACTTTTCCTAACGCCGCCCCTGGCTTCACTCCTCCCCTGAGAGCTCCGGCAGCCATTTTTAGGACATTCTGCCGGTGGAGAATCACAGAGAACAGCTCTGCAGCTCTGGGAGACCAAGGCAGGGAATCTGGAGCACACACACCCCGCTTTTTAGCGGTCGGTAAGCCGCACCGGTCACTCGGTGTTGGTCCCCTTGGGTGCCGGTATAGAAACGTATATATATACTTATTCTGTTCGGCCGGGCTGTATACCCTTTTTTCTATATACCCTCAGTGATCACGCTCCTAGGACATAACAGCATGTCGGCCACAAGGAGCAAGGGCACTAAAGCACAGGGGTTTTTTGCGACATGTACCTCTTGTAGGGCTATGTTACCTGCGGGTTCCACCTACCCTCACTGTGAGCAATGCTCAGCCCCTGTTACGCTTGCTCAGCCGGAGCCTCGGTCACTTGTGGGCCCCCCGGCTCAGGCAGACCCCCCTGCTTCCACTGTCCAGGTGGCAGCGACAGAGTTTGCAGTTTTTGCTGATAAGCTCTGAGTCACTCTCACAATCCATGGCCCAGTCTATGGACAAATGGTCTGCCAAGTTGCTGGAAGCCCTGCAGTCCAGACCGGTCCTTACACAGGCCCCGGACCCTGTTAGGTCGGCGCCTCCAGGTCCCTCTCGGTACACCCCGGCCGGGGTGGGCCCCAGATCTCACGTGGAGGACTCCTCCACGGACCACAGTCCCAGACCAGCTAAGCGGGCTCGCTTGGAATCTTCCCCGACTTCCTCACGCTGCTCGGGTTCCCAGCTTGAGGACTCTCTGGAGGACGAGGCGGAGGTTGCAGCTCAGGGCTCGGACCCTGATGTTGCTCTCAATCTTGATACACCTGAAGGGGACGCCTTAGTAAATGATCTTATCTCGTCCATCAATCAGGTGTTGGATCTATCTCTCCCGTCTCCACCTATAGAGGAGTCGGCCTCTCAGCAAGAGAAACACCAGTTTCGTTTTCCCAAACGTACACGGAGTGCATTTTTTGATCACTCTAACTTCAGGGATGCCATCCAGAAGCCCAGAGCGGTTCCGGACAAGCGCTTTACTAAGCGCCTTACTGACACACGTTACCCCTTCCCCGCTGACGTGGTTAAGGGTTGGGCTCAATGTCCTAAGGTGGATCCCCCAGTCTCAAGATTGGCGGCTAGATCTGTGGTTTCGGTTGCAGATGGCTCATCACTAAAAGATGCCACTGATAGGCAGATAGAACTCCTGGTGAAATCCATTTATGAGGCCACGGGAGCGTCTTTTGCCCCGGCTTTTGCAGCCGTGTGGGCACTCCAAGCGATCTCAGCTTGTCTGGCTGAGATTAATGCGGTCACACGTACGTCTGCCCCGCAGGTTGCATCTTTAACCTCTCAGGCGTCGGCGTTTTCTTCCTACGCCATGAACGCAGTCCTAGACTCTGCTAGCCGTACAGCGGTGGCATCCGCTAATTCTGTTGCAGTCCGCAGGGCCATGTGGCTGCGCGAATGGAAGGCAGACTCGGCTTCCAAGAGGTTCTTAACCGGTTTGCCGTTTTCTGGCGAGAGATTGTTTGGTGAACGATTGGACGAGATTATTAAGGAATCCAAGGGAAAGGACTCCTCCTTACCCCAGTCCAAGCCTAAGAGACCTCAGCAACGAAAAATACAATCGAGGTTTCGGTCCTTTCGTCCCTCCGCCAAGCCACAGTCCTCTTCGTCCAATAGACAGGACAAAGGCCAGAGGAACTCCTATGCGTGGCGGTCTAAGTCACGCCCCCAAAAGACCGCCGGAGGCACTGCTTCCAAGGCGGCCTCCTCATGACTCACGGCATCCCCGAACCGCATCCTCGGTCGGTGGCAGGCTCTCCCGCTTTCGCGACGCCTGGTGGCCACATGTTCAAGACCGATGGGTGAGAGACATCCTGTCTCACGGTTACAGGATAGAGTTCAGCTCTCGTCCTCCGACTCGTTTCTTCAGAACCTCCCCGCGCGAGCAGACGCACTTTTTCAAGCAGTGGACGCTCTGAAAAAAGGAGTCGTGACCCCCGTTCCCACTTAGGAACAGGGTCGCGGCTTTTACTCCAACTTATTCGTGGTGCCAAAGAAAGACGGATCATTCCGTCCCGTTCTGGACCTCAAATTGCTCAACAAACACGTGAGCTCCAGATGGAATCTCTCCGCTCGGTCATCGCCTCGATGTCACAAGGAGACTTCCTAGCATCGATCGACATCAAGGATGCCTATCTCCATGTGCCGATCGCACCAGAACATCAACGCTTTTTGCGTTTCGCCATCGGGGACGAACACCTTCAGTTCGTGGCATTGCCCTTCGGCCTGGCGACAGCCCCACGGGTTTTCACCAAGGTCATGGCATCTGTTGTTGCGGTCCTACATTCTCAGGGGCACTCGGTGATTCCCTACTTAGACGATCTCCTAGTCAGGGCACCGTCTCGGGCGGCGTGTCAACACAGCCTTACCGTCGCTCTGGAGACCCTCCAGCAGTTCGGGTGGCTCATCAACTTCCCAAAATCCAAGTTGACACCGACCCAATCTCTGACCTATCTAGGGATGGAATTTCATACACAGTCAGCGGTGGTCAAGCTACCACTAGACAAACAGCTGTCACTGCAGGCAGGGGTGCAATCTCTGATTCAGACTCAGTCACACCCCTTGAGACGCCTCATGCACTTCCTGGGGAAGATGGTGGCAGCGATGGAAGCAGTGCCCTTCGCGCAATTCCATCTGCGCCCGCTCCAGTGGGACATTCTCCACAAATGGGACAGGAAGGCGAACTCTCTCGACAGGAACGTCTCTCTTTCCCTTGCAACAAAGACGTCTCTTCAGTGGTGGCTGCTTCCCACTTCTCTATCACAGGGAAAATCCTTCCTGCCCCCAACCTGGGCTGTGGTCACCACGGACGCGAGCCTGTCAGGGTGGGGAGCGGTGTTCCTCCATCACAGGGCTCAGGGAACCTGGACTCCGATAGAGTCTTCCCTTCAGATCAATGTCCTGGAGATAAGGGCAGTGTATCTGGCCCTATTGGCTTTCCAGCAGTTGCTGGAGGGCAGGCAGATCCGTATCCAGTCGGACAACGCCACTGCCGTCGCATACATCAACCACCAAGGCGGCACGCGGAGTCGTCAAGCCTTCCAAGAAGTCCAGCGGATTCTGCAGTGGGTGGAAGCAACAGCATCCACCATCTCCGCAGTTCACATACCGGGCGTAGAAAACTGGGAAGCAGATTTTCTCAGTCGTCAGGGCATGGATGCGGGGGGAATGGTCCCTGCACCCAGAAGTGTTTCGAGAGATCTGTCGCCGCTGGGGAACGCCGGACGTCGATCTCATGGCGTCACGGCACAACAACAAGGTCCCGGCCTTCATGGCACGATCTCAAGATCACAGAGCTGGCGGCGGACGCATTAGTTCAGGATTGGTCGCAGTTTCGACTACCTTATGTATTTCCTCCTCTGGCAATGCTGCCCAGAGTACTACGCAAGATCAGGTCCGACTGCCGTCGCGCCATTCTCGTCGCTCCAGACTGGCCGAGGCGGTCATGGTACCCGGATCTGTGGCATCTCACGGTGGGTCAGCCGTGGGCGCTGCCAGACCGCCCAGACTTGCTGTCGCAAGGGCCGTTTTTCCATCTGAATTCTGCGGCCCTCAACCTGACTGTGTGGCCATTGAGTCCTGGCTCCTAGCGTCTTCAGGGTTGTCTCAGGATGTCATTGCCACTATGAGACAGGCCAGGAAACCGACGTCCGCCAAGATCTATCACAGGACTTGGCGGATTTTCTTGTCCTGGTGTTCTGATAACGGTTTTACTCCCTGGCCTTTTGCCTTACCCACTTTTCTTTCCTTCCTTCAATCCGGAATGGATAAGGGGTTGTCACTTAGTTCTCTCAAAGGGCAAGTATCGGCACTCTCAATATTCTTTCAAAAGCGCCTGGCCAAGCTTCCGCAGGTCCGCACGTTCCTGCAGGGAGTTTGCCACATAGTCCCACCTTACAAGCGCCCGCTTGAACCCTGGGACCTTAACAGGGTGCTAACGGCTCTTCAGAAACCGCCTTTTGAGCCGCTGCGGGATGTCTCCTTATCACGTCTCTCACAGAAAGTGGCATTTCTAGTAGCAGTTACTTCACTCCGTAGAGTGTCGGAGCTTGCAGCACTGTCATGCAAAGCCCCCTTCCTGGTTTTTCACCAGGATAAGGTGGTTCTCCGTCCTGTTCCGGAATTTCTCCCTAAGGTGGTATCGCCTTTTCATCTCAATCAGGATATCACCTTACCTTCATTTTGCCCTAATCCAATTCACCGCTTTGAAAAGGATTTGCACTCATTAGATCTAGTGAGAGCACTCCGTTTCTACGTGTCTCGCACAGCGCCCCTGCGTCGTTCAGATGCGCTTTTTGTCCTTGTGGCTGGTCAGCTTTTGGGTTCGCAAGCTTCCAGGTCAACCTTGGCTCGGTGGATCAAGGAACCGATTCTTGAAGCTTACCGTTCTTCGGGGCTTCCGATTCCTTCGGGGCTGAAAGCCCATTCTACCAGAGCCGTGGGGGCGTCCTGGGCATTGCGGCACCAGGCAACGGCTCTACAAGTGTGTCAGGCAGCTACGTGGTCTAGTATGCACACTTTCACAAAGCACTATCAAGTGCATGCCTATGCTTCGGCAGATGCCAGTCTAGGTAGGCAAGTCCTTCAGGCGGCGGTGGCCCACCTGTAAGAGGGAGTCGTGTCTGCTCTTGTTATCGAGGTATTCTTTTACCCACCCAGGGACTGCTTTTGGACGTCCCAATTGTCTGGGTCTCCCAATGGAGCGACAAAGAAGAAGGGAATTTTGTTTACTTACCGTAAATTCCTTTTCTTCTAGCTCCAATTGGGAGACCCAGCACCCGCCCCTGTTCCCTTCGGGCTAGTTGTTCTTTTGTGTACACATGTTGTTCATGTTCAATTGTTTCATGGTTTTCAGTTCTCCGAACATCCTTCGGATTGAATTTACCTTAAACCAACTTATAAGTTTCCTCCTTCCTGCTTTTGCACCAAAACTGAGGAGCCCGTGGCAGCACGGGGGGTGTATAGGCAGAAGGGGAGGGGTTACACTTTTGAGTGTAATACTTTGTGTGACCTCCGGAGGCAGAAGCTATACACCCAATTGTCTGGGTCTCCCAATTGGAGCTAGAAGAAAAGGAATTTACGGTAAGTAAACAAAATTCCCTTCTTTTTATTGTATTTTTGGTGAGAAGTTTGTCAACTAAAAAATAGCAAGTATGGCAATTATATTCCTCTTTTTGGCATTTAATATACTGTTTAAATCTGGAATTATTTGCACACTAATATTAAGGGTTTTTTTTGTTTTTTTATATTAATTTCCTTATTTGTGAAACATGAAAAACTTTTTATATTTTTATTTTACGTTATTAGCCATTACAGGAGACTTGAACTGGTAGTTGTTTAATCACCCATACAATACCACAGAATGTCAGTATATGGAGAATTCATGGTTCTCATGGAAAGTCCGGCCTGTGGCTGAGTTTAAGGGAGCAAGTCGACAGTTACAGGGACCTTCAGTAGGCCACCGTCTGCTATATTAGCCCGCTTCCCCACAATCAAGTTGTGCGTGTGGGGGGGGGGGGGGGTTTGATGGGTGCTTCTGTACATAAACTTCACCACTTAAGTCTTAAATTTCTCTATTGGAGACTGACGGCGACATTTAAATGTATCAACTAGTGCGATCTAAGCTAGCTCAAGTCACTGTAGTTCCTGGCATCTGCCTTGTGTCAAGTAGGATCATTAATTTATCAAACTATGAAAGTGCGTCCTAGGTCACTAACCCCTTCACGACCAGCTGATTTGGTGCTTTACGGTTTCTTTTTGCCATTCTTTTTCCGAGAGGCATACATTTTTTTTATTTTTCAGTCAATATGGTCATGTGAGGGCTCGTTTTTTGCAGAACAAGCTGTACTTTTAAATGAAACCATGAGTTTTACCATATAGTGTACTGGAAACAGCACTATTGTTTTTGATATTTTAGTCACTGTGTTCCCTATATGGTAAAACTGATGTGTGGTTGTGATGCCTGAGGTCGGTGTGGGTTCGTAGACACCAAACGTGTATAGGTTTACTTTTATCTAAGGTGTTAAAAAATAAAAATATATATATATATATATATATATTTTTATTTTTTAACACCTTAGATAAAAGTAAACCTATACACGTTTGGTGTCTACGAATATATATATATATCTCAGAAGTTGGTCTAAAAAAAAGTGGCGTATGCGCAGTTTTCTGCGACCCATAGCATTCTCATTTTTCGTGATCTATGCCTGACAGCTTATTTTTTGCCTCTCGAGCTATCAGTTTTAATGATACCATTTTTGCACATATGCTACGTTTTGATCGCCTGTTATTACACTTAGCGCAAAATTTGTGAGACCAAAAAAGTAATTTTGGCGTTTGGAATTTTTTTGCCGCTACGCAGTTTACTAATCAGGTTAATTGATTTATATTTTCATAGATTGAGCGTTTCTGAATGCGGCGGTACCAAGTGTGTGTATTTATTTTTTTTTACCCTTTAATTTTCAATAAGGTGAAAGGAGGGTGGTTTCAACTTTTTTATTTTTTTTTTCAATTTTTTTAAAACTTTTATTTTTTTTGTTTTACTAGGGGACCATAGCAATCAGCAGTCTGATCGGTGTTGCATTTCTCTTGATCAGAGCAGCACCACTCAGACTGGGAGAAATGATCATCTCTTGTAACAGGCACTCAGCTGTTTCTTACAGGACCTGAACCATGTGAGCACAGGAGTCATCACATGACCCTGTGCTACCATGACATTACTGGATCCACGTGATCACATCATGTGACTTCCGATATCGGCCTGTGAGTAAAGTTATAGTGCGATCGCTATTATAATGGCGCTGTCACATATTGACAGCGCCATTTAAGGATAACCAGGGTAACCAGGCTGTGTATGGTGGCTCAGTGCTTGGTTGGCACTGTTGCTTTCCAGTCGTGGGGTCCTGCATTCAAATCCCACCAAGGACAACATCTGTAAGAAGTTTGTATGTTATGCCTATGTTTGTGGCTGTCCTTTTGGATTCTCCGGTTTCCTCCCACACTCGAAAAACAAACTGATAAAGAATGTAGATTGTGAGCCCCAATGGGGACAGTGATGATGTGTGTAAAGTGCTGTGGAATATAATGGTGCTATATAAGTCAAATCAGTAAAATAACTGCACTTTTTTATGTTTAGAAAGTTAATTGTCTCCATTTTTATACATTTGTTTTGTTTGTTGCAGGTTTATAATGAACATTTGCTTTGACAGAAGAATATTTTTGAATAGAATTAGTTGGGCCTGAAGAATTAAAGAGATGACCAAGACACCGCACACTTAATGGAGTAATTATTTAGAAAGTATTATGTCTGAATGTCTGTTATTGATAGAGATATGAAATGCAGCATGAAAGATCTCTGGCAGGATGTATCTTACTTTTTTTTCTATTTAAATAAACTCATTTTGTTCTTGATCATATGTCTTAAATAATTTTTTGTGGAAAATCATAATGTTAATTGACAAAGAAAAGTAAAGCTATAATAGAACAGGTGAGCTGCGTGTTAGAGATCTACAGTATAGAGGTGTTATATATATATATAATATATATTTTATTTATATATATATATATATATATATATATTCGAGGATCATGTTTCCCCATAAATAAGCCCTAGCAGGAAGTTTCGGCGCAAGGCTTAAATATAAGGCCTACTCAGAAAATAAGCCCTATATAGTATCAAAGAAATCTGGCACTCACACAGGGGAGTACGTGATAATAAATGCTTTAATTCAACGCAGTGTGTAAATGATAGGTGACGTTTCGGTCAAAGATTAGTCCTTCATCAGAATCACACTATAAGAATACAAAAAAAATAAAAATATGTATAATATATAAACATGTGAAAATATATATTCTCAAATAACATCTGAATGAAATGGTATACATGATCATCCATCAATATGAACAGAATATAGGCCAGAGTAACATATCTAGTGATTACAGCAGATGTATGTATAGGGACATACTCCTTGTCAGGGACAATAATAAACAGGTAACACACCTTGGGTAAAGGATGTTATTAAAGAAGGAATGGAACAAATCTATACCATTTCAATCGGATGTTATTTGTGAATATATATTTTCACATGTTTATATATTATACATTTTTCTTTTTTGTATTCTTAGTTGATTCTGATGAAGGTCTAATCTTTGACCAAAACGTCACCAATCATTTACACACTGTTGAATTAAAGCATTTATTATCACGTACTCCCCTGTCTGAGTGCCGGATTTCTTTGCTACTGTATTAAGGATTTGCACCCTATTCAGGCACCTCTATATGCACAGTGCCGTATCTTCCTCTGTTTATGGAAATAAGCCCTAGTTCCAGTTAAATAATGAAGTGACCAAGCAGCTAAAAAAAAAAAAAAAAGTTAAAGAATACTGCAGGACACTTTATTATAGAAAGCATGCAGCCCCCAAAAGAGAGAAGAAAGAAGACCCCGCAATCAAACTCACCAGACCCCCAATGGGAGGACCTGCGGTGGAACACACACACACACACACATGCACATGCGCACACACACACACACATACATACACACATATACACACACACACACACATATCAGATCACACTCTCACCACATCCAGTGATTCCTATTGCTTCCGGCTGGGGAACCTGGGACGCAGTGGAAAGTGAGAATCTGCGGTGGAATGCATCAGTACGTTACACCACAGGTCCTCAACACTCCACTGCATTGCGTCTCAGGTTTCCCCGCCGGAACCAATAGGTATCACAGGATGTGGCGAGTGTGTGATCTGATGTGTGTAAATGCCGGCCATAAGCAGAGGACCGCTATGGAGCATTCCTTTTGGGAGCACCTGCAGAGGATTGCAGGAGGACCTGTGAGCGATGCAGATGTCTGGGTTCTGCTAAGTATGATTCTCCTGGGGAAGTTTGCCTTTTTGGGGGGTAAACTTGCCACCAACCCGTGTTTCTCTGAGAATAAGCCCTATCCAGAAAATAAGACCTAGCACATTTTTCGGGGCAAAAATTGATGGTGTCATGTTTTCAGGGAAACACAGTATTCATACATACTTTTTGGGCTTTTTTTTTATTCATTTATCCTTGATTGTTGCATTGTGACCTCCAGAGCACTCCATGAAATGCTGAAGCTGCCTGCAGGCCACAAATCACCGGGGAGCGACACGGGAAAAAGATGAAAACCGTGGAAGGAGAGGGTAAGAGAGTGCAGGGGACTTATATTTAAAGCACCACTCTAGCGGTGAAATAAAAAAAAAATTAAACCCGCTGGCGCGGTGCTTTTTAAATGATTTGTTTTAATTGCAGCATGTGTATACAATTGTTTGTGTGATATTGCATAGGCAGGTAAGAAGTTTCTGGGAGCTTGGCAGAGATTTTCAGATTTTGTCAAAACCTACATGCTAGATGTTAGATGAGTGTCTTCCAGCTGGTAGCCCCTTGAGTTTTTAAACTGTGGCAGCAGGTCTTCAGTCACACAGTTAAAAAAAAAAAAAAAAAAAAAAACATTCCATAAAGCTCAACAGTGGGTTGTGTATGTATAATGTAGGCCATTCCTCTCGAGCCAAAACAAAAAACGTTCCAGTCTAGGCTAAGAAATTAGGCTCCTGACTCCCTCTCTGTTGACTTTCCAAACTGGACACCCACTTTAAGCCGAACTGTTTTAGAGGAGGCACTATTCATTTGGTCAGCAGGTGGCAGTTTCACACAGACCAGACTCCTTCAGTGATTATCGAGGAAGTGAAGAGGTGGATTGAAGAAGATGGCAAACAAGACAGAGGCAAAAGTTCTACCTTGGCTCAGACTCTGCTGCGAGCGTGATCCGAGTGTCGTTCACTGTGCTCTGATTCTCTCACATGCGAGACTCTGATCACAGGTGCGGAAGAGAAATTAATGTCGCCACATTCTCCACTGTCTGTCTCTGTGTATATCGGACTGCACTCAGATGTCATCCAAGCCTTTTGTGTACATAGAAAAAGTCTTAAGCCGGAGTCACACTTGCGAAACTCACATCGGCATCAACCTTCACGCCCGCACACTCCCCTGACAGGAGCATGTCGGCTGCATGTATGTCTATGCAGCTGAGACGCTCCTGTCTGGATATTGTGCAGGGTGATGCCAATGCGAGACTCGTGCCAGTCACTTGCAAGTGTTACTCCGGCCTTTAGATCTTTGAGAATATTTTTGGTTCGTATATAAACGTTTTGGATCTCAGAATATAATGATAAAAGAGAAATCAGTTAGGGGTAAACCGTGTAACTGCATCTATGCAGATTTTCACAAGTATGGAGGGAGCCCAGAAGCTGAGCTCCCTCCACACCCGATAGATGCCAGTTACATTACATAGCCACTATTTAGCAGCTGGAGCTGAGCTGCAATCACTGCTGTTAACCAGTTAGATGCCACTGTCAGTCTTCTGTTAGCGGCATTTAAATGATGTGGGGTGATTTTAAATCATGTCCCCCTCTTTCACCACCCATTAAAAATAACAAAAATGAAAAATAAACATATTTGTTATCAATGAGTCCAGAGAAGTTTGGTTTATCTAAATATAAAATTCATGAACCAATACGGGAAATGCCATAAAGAAAAAAAATGTTTTGATGCAATGTTACACTTCTCCAAAAATAAAGTTATCGAATTTACTCCAAAGATTGTCAATGGGACACGTGAGCTTAGGACACAGGAAAAACAAGCCCTCACACATCTCCATCCATAAAAAAATAAAAGCGTTATTGGTCTTGGAAAATAAAGACAAATCAAAGTCTGGGGGTTTTTTTCCCAACAAATGTTTTTTGTCAAAACTTTTAGTAAAAAAAAAATAAAAATACACGTTTGGTATTAATGACTTAATTCTTCCAGATATCCCACACAGTCTGAAGAGAACTGTACCAAAAAAATAACTTTTCAGGAAGTGCAGGGATAGAGGACTTGGGTAAAGTTGTGTTCTGATTAAGCTGCCTTTGAGCCTGTTTGGGATATCTGGAAGAATGATTGTCCTGAGAAGAAAGGGTGCGCGCTACCATGAGACCTGTCTGCCAGCAGTAAAGCATCCTGAGACCATTCGTGTGGGGGGTTCCTTTTCATCCAAGGGAGAGGGTGGACTCCCAATTTTGCCTAAGAACACTGCCATAAATAAAAAATGGTATTGAAACATTCAGGTCTTTGTCATGCTGGAAGACCCAGCCACAATCCATCTGTAATGTTCTTACTGAGGGAAGTAGGTTCTTGGCCAAAATCTCGTGATACATGACCCCATCCATCCTCCCTTCAATACGGTGAAGTTGTCCTGTCCCCTTTGCGGAAAAGCAACCCCAAAATTTGATTCCACCCCTATGATTCACGGTTGGGACGATGTTTGTGGGGTTGTACTCATCCGGCGAGTGGAGTTGATACCAAAAAGTTCTATTTTGAACTCATCTGACCACATGACCTTCTCCAATGCCTCCTCAGGATCATCCAGATGGTCACTGGCAAATTTCAAATATGTCTGGATACGTGATGGCGTGAGCAGGGAGACCTTGCGTGCCCCGCAGGATTTTAATCAATGACTGCGTTGTGTTACGAATTGTAATCTTTAAGACTGTGGTCCCAGCTCTCTTCAGGTCATTGACCAGGTCCTCCCGTGTCGTTCTGGGCTGATTCTTTACCTTTCTCAGAATCATACTTGCCACACGAGGCGAGATCTTGGATTGACAGTCATCTTGTATTTCTTCCATTTTCTAATAATTTTAATATTTATAACTAATAATTATAATAAAATGCATTATGAATTATTTAAAATCATAATATAATGGGATTTTCTGGATTTTTGGGGGATTCTGTCATAGTTGAAATGTACCTACGATAAAAATTACAACCTCTCAATTCTTTGTAGGTGGGAAAACTTGCAAAATCGGCAGTGTATCAAATACACTGTATCATTATAATTGTTCATTTTTAATACCTAAAAATCAGTAATTTTTTTATTCCCGAATGTCACATGGATGATGCACACCCTGATGGCCACACGGATAGTCAAAAAGGATTGAGCCACACGTGCAGTTTTGTAAATCTGGTGTTGTCACAAGCTTCGAGTGACTGCAAAAGACCTGCGGCAATATTTGGTGGCAGGTACGAAGGTTTCAGTTTGCATAAGGCACATACTAAACATTCAAGTTCTCCATGTCTAGACTCCATGACGTACACTACTTCTGACTGGGAAGCACAGGAGTCTGCTCCAACATGCTCAAACCACATAAAGTTTTATGATTCTGTTCTGTTTCTGATTAAATAAAGCTGGAACTTTTCAGTCCTATGAATCAGCAGTTGTCTGAAGGCAGAGGAATGAAGCTTGTGCTAAAAAAGATCACCCTTCCTAGAGTGAATCCTGGTGGGGGCTCAGACTGCGATGATCTGGAGCTCCTATAAGATGGGAGTAATCAAGTGTCCAGCATTAAATGTCTAGATGGTAGTTATAAACGACCATCATATATATTATGATGTGACAGTAAGTATCAATAGGTGGAATAGTCCAAATTATGACATCATGTGCCTATGGGTGATTCATCAGGTATTAGTGACCAGAATAATAAAGGATTGTAATATCCTACCTATACAAACGCACATAAGCACAGTGAGTGATATCAGAAGTAAAGACTAGTTCAATGAACTGCAGCATATTCAGAACAAGTCATCAGGTACTGATAGGTAGTAAAAGGATTAAGTATCCTGCACAAACAAATGGTGTCAGAGGTAAAGACTAGTTCAATACACTGCAGCATGTTTAGGGCGAGTCATCAGATACCAATAGGTAGTAAAAGGATTAAGTATCCTGCATAATCACCCATAGAAGAGAAATCAGATGGTCAGAATGCTGGGCACAATGACAGATAAGCCGACCCGTCCTGCTCGCGTGTATCACCTAGGCAGCTTCTTCAGCAGAATATTCTATTCTGCTGAAGAAGCTGCCTAAAACCAAAAACACATGAAAAACTGCACCTTGCGCACAAGGCCTTAGTTTCCCAGCTCCTCAAAAAGTTAGAGAAAATGCCAGCTGTGTCTTCTTTTAAAACCCCTTATCTTTTATTAATCATCACGCAACATGAAAAACATCACAAATGCTTGTTAAATGGCTGACTTGTTTTGTCAGTGAACATCCGTTTTCATAGTCCTATTACTCATGAGCATATTTGTACATCCGAAATGTAGCATATGGGATCTTTTTCATGTTGCATGAAGATTTATATGGCACAGAATTTTTAACAGCAGAAACAGACTGCATTTTTTCTTATCTTAGGCTATGTGCGCACGTTGCGTATTTGCATGCATGCGTCCTGCGTCCCCAGCATAATCTATGAAGATTATGCAGGACACGTGCGCATGTGGCGTATTAGAGCGCAGCGCTTCGGCTACTGTCAGAAGCGCGCGTTCTAAGAAGTGACAGGTCACATATTCCGTGCGCTCTGCATGCATCCCCCGATCTGTCTCTGGGAGGGGCTGCACTCAGAGCGCATGGAATCGGCTTTTTTTTTTTTCATTACGGACTCTTTCTGCAGCGATTTGAAGCGCATGTGTGCTGTTTAAATCGCAGAAATTTCTGCAGGGACAGAACGCAACGTGGGCACATAGCCTTAGGCCCTGTGCGCACTGGAAAATGGAATTTTCTTTAGAAAATTCTGCAGGGCTTGAAAGATTACCGCACCCGCGGAAAAAAAAATGCGGCACACCACACCCAAAAACCGCATGTGGTTTGCTGCAGTTTTACCGCGGTATTGCTCGCGGTTTTGCCGCATGCGGGTTGGTACATGTGCTTTAATGCATTCAATGCAATAAAGCACATTGAAAAAAAAAATAAATAAATAAATTTCCTTCTGAGATAGATAGCAGACAGATAAATAGATAAATAGACAGAAGAATAGATAGGATAGATAGAGGGATAGATAGACTCCCTGTGAGCACACGCTGAATTTCTCCTGAGCGGTAATGTGTGTTCACATTACCGGCCATGGGAAATGCCCTGTGGTTACCTCTGCTGTCTCGTTGCGAGGCTGCATTCAGCAGTGTCAATTGCGGCTGGATGCAAGCATCGGAGGACGTGGATTACGCCGGAGCTGTGTGTTTCGGGGGGGGGGGGGGGGGGGGGGGTTAATAAAGAGGTGAACCAGGGGCTTTTTTGTTTTATTTAAAATAAAGGATTTTTCGGTGTGTGTGTTTTTTCACTTTAATTACAGGTTGATCATGTCAGCTGTCACACAGACGCTGCCATGATTAAGCCTGAACTTAGTGGCGGCGATCCGCTGCCATTAACTCCTTATATTACCCTGATTGCCACCGCATCACGGCAACAGGAAGAGCCGGGGACACTCCGGGACTGCCGCATAATGGATGCGACAGTCCTGGGGCAGCTGCAGGCTAATATTCTCGGCTGCGGGAGGGGGGGGCATTAACCCTGCCCCTCGCCCTCCCCAGCCTGAGAATACCGGGCCGCCGCTGTGTGCTTACCTCGGCTTGACGGTAAAAATACGGCGGAGCCCACGTGGGTTTTTTTTTTTCTTTCTATATGTCCGTTTGCTTTCTATGTGTATTCTACATGTCTGTGTGTGAGTGTGATGTGTGTTCTATGTCTGTGATGTGTGTGTTTACTCTCTTCTCCGCTTCCTCTTCCTGTCATAATGACATCACTTCCCTGCAAAACCGCAGGGCAACGATGAAAATTACTGCAGGTAAACCGCAAAATACCGCAGGGAATAACGCAGGAAAACGCCATGAACCGCACAGAATTAGCTGCCTGCGTTATTCCCTGCGGGATTTCACGATTACATGGCAGTCAATGGAGTGAAATCCCAAGTGCGGAAAAGAAGTGGCATGCAATTGTTTTTGCTGTGGGAATCTCGCAGCAAATCATGCAGCTGTCAAAATCCGCATAGTGCGCACAGCATTTTTTTTTTCCCATAGGTTTTGCTGGTGAATCACTGCAGAGATGTTATGAACATAACATGCATTGAAACATGCAGCAAAACCGCAGGAAATCCGCGGCAAAAAACGGCAAGTGCGCACAGGGCCTTACTCCTCAAAGTCCATTAAGGCTTAGTGTCAAAAGACGTTTTGTAAGATTCTGTACTAAAAGCCAAAGTCACCTGAATTGATCCCCATAGAAAATCTCCAGTGGGATTAGAAAGAGGCTGTTAAAACACAAGCTCAATAATATTAGTGAACTTGGGACCATTGCCCATGAGGGATGACCTAAGATTTCTCAGAAATGCTGCAGAAGCTGATGTCTGCCTATGTATCACGTTTGCAGCAGGTCACAACAGCCAAACAGGCTGTGGGTATTCCACACAGTCTATTGTTTGCTTCTCATTTGCAGTTTTAATGTTTTCTAATGGGAGATTAGTAGTGATGAGTGAGCCCTACGATGCTCGGGTGCTCTGTACTCGAAACAGGAATTTTGATGCTTGTTAATTGAGTACAGTGGAAGTCTATGGGGAATTCGAGCATTTTCCTGATGACGATCGAGTTCTCTATAAGGGTACTTTCACACTTGCGTTTATTTCCTTCCGTTACAATCCGCCCTTTTGGAAAACAGCGGAATCCGTTAACGGATTCCGCTGTTTCCCATAGACTTGTATGGGTGACGGATTGTACTAAAAGGACCTGCGTTGCTTCCGCTGGGCGACGCTCCGTTGCTTCCGCCCAGCGGGAGGAACGCAGCATGTAACGTTGTTTTGAGCAGCGGAATCCTCTGGATCTCACTGCGCATGCTCTCTTTTTTTTTTTTTTTTAAATCAAACTTTATATTTTGGCTCGCGGTGGCCGAACGTTCAGCTGAGCGCCCGGCCGTCGACAAGCGACAGCGCTCAGCTGAACGACCGGCCGCCAGCATGCCCGGGCGCCGGCCCGCTGGCATGCCCGGCCGCCGGCAAGTGACAGCGCTCAGCTGATCACCCGGCGGTCGGCTGCAGGGAGCGATCAGCTGATCACCCGGCAGCCGGCAAGTGACAGCGCTCAGCTGATCACCCGGCGGTCGGCTGCAGGGAGCGATCAGCTGATCACCCGGCGGCCGGCTACTGGGAGTGATCAGCTGATCACTCGGCGGCTGGCTGCAGGGAGCGATCAGCTGATCACCCGGCGGCCGGCAAGTGACAGCGCTCAGCTGATCACCGGCGGTCGGCTGCAGGGAGCGATCAGCTGATCACCCGGCTGCCGGCTACTGGGAGCGATCAGCTGATCACCCGGCGGCTGGCTGCAGGGAGCGATCAGCTGATCGTTCACAATAGTCTGCCGCTGGTAAAACTGTAAAAAAAATTTAAAAAAAAATCAAAACGAATTGCGTTGTTTTGCAGCATTCGTTGCATCCGTTGTGCCACTATATGCAACACATCCGTTGCATCTGTTACACAACGCAATGCAACAGATACCGTTCAATGCAAGTGTGAAACTACTTGGTTAATGAGTTGAGCCCGGTCAATCGCCAAAATTCTCATTACGAGTACCGAGCAAGTAGTGATGGCAGTGCTCGCTCATCACTAGAACTTAGGCTTCCAAAAGCATTTGGGATTGCCCTGGCTGCACTGCGGTTTGCCTTATCATCTGAGTAAAGGTTTATTGTTAATTATCTGTTGGGGAACTATTGATTATACAAATCCCTAATATTCTTTTACGTTGTTCCCTAGACCAATGTCAATTCTAGAAATGAAGATATTTGTCTTAATAAGGCCAGGATCAGATGACTGTAGAAATTATTGACATTTTCAGTGTGACTGGGACCGCATTCAGCTCCATATTCTTCTCCGAACCGCAGGAGCTGCCTGTTCCCTTCTGTAAAACATTGGTCAGTGTGTTGTCCGTGGGTAGACCGTTGCGCACACGGATGTGTTAACCCAAACTAAATGTAGGTTACAATTCATAAGAAACAATGGAGAATAAAAAGCCTGGCCTTCTGAATTTCTCTGTGCGGCCTGTACACAATACAAGGATTATTACCTGTATACTGACACTTAGGTAGCGCCACTCCTTACTTATTTACTTTTCCCTGGGCTTTAAATTCATCTGTGTCTCTCCCGGCATTCAGTCTTCATGTGCATTTTTTGGTAAGTAGCAGAGATTTCCTTCTTTCACAGCCTGGCAAGTCCTGCAATGCAGCAGCTAGCATAGCCTGTAATGGCAGACAGGTACAGCATGTTTTGGAGTGTTTTCTAGTCTGCATTGCCGCTCACCTTAGCCTAGGTCACACATGTTGCTCTGACTACATGACGGGCACATAGGCGGTTCAGCAGCAGCACACGCTGGGGCTTGGGAGTGCTGGGCTTATTCCAGGATGAATAGCAATGTATTTTTGGCAAGCCACTTGCTTAGATCTGCAGTGTTCAGAACACAAGCTCAGACTATTAGCTCTGTATGTGCATGCTGGAGGCTGGGAGCGTTCTCGGGGGTGTCCTGGAGGGCCCCACTTCAGTAACGGTAAGAGGGGATTTATCTGAAAACATAGATGAAGCCGTATCCTTATACGATCAGGATTTAGTCAAAGCCTGTAATCTCTGTGCTCACGAATCTGCCATTCTGTTCCCTTTCTCCCATAAAATAGACTGTCTGCATTAGTTGTCCTCATCATTTTTAGCTAAATGTTCCGTGAAGAAATAACCTTCAGTAAAAGAGTTTTATTATTTGTTTTTTTTGTTGTTTGCATTCAGTACAATTGTATTAATCTGACATCTTGTTTTTGATATAACCATTTATTGTAGAACTAAAATGTGAGATGAGAACAGCAATAAGACCGAAAAAAGGACATATTACAAGATCATTTATATTTTCATTGTTTCATAGTTTAGATTAAAGGATGATGCAGATGCCCATAATTTTGGATTTCATACAACCTCAGAGCCTTAATACTGCACCTATAAGCAGTCTGTGGGACATGCTGTGCCTCCAGAAGGCTCCAATTTCATACAATGGCATATGGCACCGAATTACAGATATTTTCTTCCCTCGAGTATTAATATGCAAAATGCCACATATGCTCTGCCGAACATTAAAGGGGTTTTCTGAAGTTTGAAACTTTCCTATTGATATGGATCCAATTACTGGGAACCCCACCAATCTCAAGAACCAGAGAATGTAGTGGTGGTGGTCAATCATGTGCACTACTGCTCCAATCATTCTTATAGGACTGCCAAAGATGAGCCAAGCACATCCCATCTCCGGCACTCCCATTTAGAATGACTGGAGCAGCAGCGCTCATGATCGACCACTCCATTCACACAGGATTTTCGAGAGCTCCAGTTTTTGGGAATAGTGGGGTCCCAGCAGTCTGACCCACAGCGATTGGGACGTTAACTCCTGTCGAATGGATAGGGGGATAACTCAAGGATATCCCTTTAAGGGGAGAGGCTGCGTTAGTGTGGTGAGGGGGCATTCTGGGTCACTTGGCATTAGGGCTCTTTATGACCTGTATGCAGTGGGTGAAATAAGTATTTGATCCTTTTCTGATTTTGTACGTTTGCCCACTGACAAAGACATGAACAGTCTATAATTTAAGGGTAGGTTAATTTTTTACAGTAAGAGATAGAATATCCAAAATAAAATCCAGAAAATCACATTGTATAAATTATAAAAATGTATTTGCATTTTGCAGAGAGAAATAAGTATTTGATCCCTCTGGCAAACCAGACTTAATAATTGGTAGCAAAACCCTTGTTGGCAAGCACAGCAGTCAGACGTTTTTTGTAGTTGATGATGAGGTTTGCGCACGTCATGAGTAGTGATGAGCAGACCCGGACTGTAATAGTTCGGATCCTCTCGGTTTCAAAGATACCTGGGTGCCAGGTGTTTAATCCGGAACTGAAGAAATTAAAAAAATAAAGCAAGAATGAAGAAAATAAGAATGAATCCAGCTCTTCATACTTACCGAGGATCTGTCGCGGCTGTACGATGCTCTATCTCGGCCTCACCTTCACTTCCTGGGCTGCTTATCATTGCTCATACATATGCACTGCTCTCCCCGCCCACCGGCCATCCTGGCATCTGTGATTGGTTGCAGTCAGATGTGCCCCCAGCCTGTGTGACAGCGTCTGCCTGCAACGAATAAAAGGCGCTGTCTGCGGGTCAGTATCATGGCATAAAATGTAATAAATAGAAGAATTGGCGTAGAATCCCCCCATATTATGATACCCAGTACAGATAAATCATATGGCTACAGAGTGCAGCGCCCATCCATGCGCTTATTTTGGCTGTGTATCAAAGCAAGAGGAATCACATGTGGCTTTTTTTAACTATTTAAATAAATAATTTAAAAAAACGGCATGCGGTCTTTCACAATTTTGATACCCAGCCGTGATAAAACCCAACAGCTTTAGTCCTCCTAGCCTAAAAATAGCAACCTGTAGCTGCCTGAGCTTGTCGCATGCATTTGATACGACAAGCTCGGCGCTTTACCCAGCTCTACCCGATTGCCCTGATGCGGTGGCAATCGGGGTAATGATGGGTTAATAACAGCACACAACTGTCGTCAAGCCCAAAATTAGTAATGGGAAGGTCATAGACCCCCCCATCATTAATCCTATAAGTAAAAAGAAATACACAAACACTGAGAAAAATCCTATATTTGGAATAAAATACAAAAAAACACCCTCTTTCACCACTTTATTAACCCCAAAAAACATCCCTGCAGGGCCAATGTAATCCACACGAGGTCCCACGGCGGTCCTGGCTCTGCTACATCCGAGTGGAGAGACCGAAAACATGCCCTATCTCTCTAGGCTCCGAAAAACACTGACAAGTAGGACCCGGCTGACAGCAGTGACGTCACTCAGTTCACTGGAGGTCATACCCAGGTTCCCACGGTATTATCTCTGGTGACCTGAAGCACTCTCTGGCTTAAAGTAAGGGGCCGTGCCCCACACCCTGCCAGCCCTTAACACAGAGTGCTGGCTGGGGGTCAGGATGTGCAGCCTGCACACCCCAGCCGGCACTGTCACCATTAGTGCTGCACCTCTATTCATGATTAAACCAAACAAAAAAAAACTAATAAAAATGTATACTTTATTTCTATATCAATTAAAAAGGTTATATTCATACAACCAGAGACACACAATGTGCATAGAGTGTTACATACACTGGATGGAAAGTGTAAGGGTAATTGTATCTAGGGGCTGTGCAGAGCAATGGTAAGTAAACCTAATAGATTCAGATGCTGGACCCTAGGGGATATGACTCACCCTTAATTGGTCACTGCCTAGCAATGGGGCTTTAAGCACCCTAACTTTCTTGGTGCCCCCATTCCACGGCGGCTGCCCCTATTGTATCCCTTACTAACTTGAAAATAACCATCACCAAATTTACCAGAATAAAGTACTAAGTGCAAAACCACATATACACATACAACAGACACAAATTAGTAGGTGGGTGAGAAAAAGGAATACACCCATTGAGTACTTTACGATTTGTTGGTAGCGCCTCCAGGCCTACTGTCGAGCCATGCATGTCAGCAAAGAATGACAATTCATATGTCTGCATATGTCTGCAACGCTCAGTTGTGTCTTTGACCTCGCCTTTCTCCCAACGCGTTTCCCCCCATTTGTGCCTAGGGTTCATCAGGGGGATCAAAGCTGACAACAGGGGAGAAAGTCACATCCCCGTCGTCTCTTCCAAATAGTTGTGGGGTATAGCATGTAGATCACAGGAGCTCATAGCCAGATGTCTGTGACACCTGGCTATGAGCTCCTGTGATCTACATGATATACCCCACTGTGTATTGATGAACCCCAGGCACAAATGGGGGGAAACGCGTTGGGAAAAGGGCGAGGTCAAAGACAAAACTGAGCGTTGCTGACATATGAATTGTCATTCTTTGCTGACATGCATGGCTCAACAGTAGGCCTGGAGGCGCTACCAACAAACCGTAAAGTATTCAATGGGTGTATTCCTTTTTCTCACCCACCTATCTATAGTCATCTGATATGATTCATGCCTCTTTCTAGGGATGTTTCTGGGGACATGTTATCCTTGGAATAATGCAGTATGGTACTTTATCCCTTAGGGCTGAAACACACATCCGTGAAACACGTGCGTGTTTGGTCCGTTTCCGTGTATACTGAAGACACGGCCAAACGTGCACCAATGTTATTGTATGATAAAAGCTCCACGTGCGTTTTTGATGCATGTCCGTTTGTCCGTGTCCGTGATCCGTACCTGTGTGCGTTTTGCACAGCAGCATGTCCGTTTTCTGCACGCAACACGCAGCACGGACCCAATGAAAGTCAATGGGTCTGTGCGCACGTCCGAGTGACACAGACGCATCTCTGTTTGCTCCCTGTATGTTTTGTGTTTTTTTCATGTGATGTCGGTCTTTTTTCTTTTTCTGTTTCGTTCTCTCCCTCAGTCCGTCGGACGGTCTCTATGTCTGTCGGTCGGTCTCTCAGTCTTATCTGTCCCTCTAGCTGTCTGTCGGTCAGTTCCCCCCCTCTCTCATACTTACCGTTCCCCGATCTCCGGCGTGGCTCTTCACGGCTGTTATAAAAACTTAGGTGATTTTTACTATTTTGAAAAAGCCGGCCGCTCGTTAATCAATCTCGTATTCCCTGCTTTACCCGCCCACCGGCGCCTGTGATTGGTTGCAGTCACACACGCCCACCACGCTGAGTGACAGCTGTCTCACTGCACCCAATCACAGCAGCCGGTGGGCGTGTCTATACTGTGCAGTAAAATAAATAAATAAATAATTTAAAAAAACGGCGTGCGGTCCCCCCCCATTTTAACACCAGCCAGATAAAGCCATACGGCTGAAGGCTGGTATTCTCAGGATGGGGAGCCCCACGTTATGGGGAGCCCCCCAGCCTAACAATATCAGTCAGCAGCCGCCCAGAATTGCCGCATACATTATATGCAACAGTTCTGGGACTGTACCCGGCTCTTCCCGATTTGCCCTGGTGCGTTGGCAAATCGGGGTAATAAGGAGTTATTGGCAGCCCATAGCTGCCAATAAGTCCTAGATTAATCATGTCAGGCGTCTCCCCGAGATTCCTTCCATGATTAATCTGTAAGTGACATTTAAAAAACACACACACCCGAAAAATCATTTATTAGAAATAAAAAACACTAACAAAGTCCCTCATCACCAATTTATTAACCCCGACAAAGCCCTCCATGTCCGGCGTAATCCACGGCCCTCCAGCGTCGCTTCCAGCTCTGCTACATGCAGGTGACAGGAGCTGCAGAATACACCGCCGCTCCTGTCAGCTCCACGCAACAAATGAGGTGAGTAGCGCGATCAGCTGAGCTGACACTGAGGTTACCCGCGGCCACCGCTGGATCCAGCGGTAATTAACCCGATGTGTACTGTAGCTAGGAGTGCAGGGAGCCAGCGCTAAGCAGTGTGCGCGTCTCCCTGCTCTCTGCACATGTAGCAGAGTGACGCGTGTCGTTATGATCGCTGCTGCGTCTGCTGTGTTTGACAGCTAAGCAGCGATCATAACAGCGACTTACAAGGTCGCTGTTGCGTCACAGAAAATGGTGACGTAACAGCGACGTTGTTGTTGCTGTCGCTATGTGTGAACCCAGCTTAAGGTGTCACCTAGTGTAAATATTTATTGCAGTTGACGCTTTTAGGTAGCAACCGCTCTACTAATTTGTGTCTGTTGTATGTGTATATGTGGTTTTGCACTTAGTACTTTATTCTGGTAAATTTGGTGATGGTTATTTTCAAGTTAGTAAGGGATACAATAGGGGCAGCTGCCGTTGAATGGGGGCACCAAGAAATTTAGGGTGCTTAAAGCCCCATTGCTAGGTATGGACCAATTAAGGGTGAGTCATATTCCCTAGGGTCCAGCATCTGAATCTATTAGGTTTATTTACCATTGATCTGCACAGCCCCTAGATACAATCACCCTTACACTTTCCATCCGGTGTATCTAACACTTTATGCACATTGTGTGTCTCTGGTTGGATGAATATAACCTTTTTAATTGATATAGAAATAAAGTATACATTTTTATTAGGAGGTTTTTTTGTTTGGTTTAATAGTTGATACCCCTGATACTATATCCTTTTGGTCTTTTGTACCTCTATTCATGAACCAGAAGGCTCAGGATGAACAGATCTCTTCATCCGTGATGTTTCTGTCCGCTATAATCATGCATGGGGGTCCCCTTGAGGAGTGCTGCATGTCTCATGAAGCAGGATGCTCCGGATGAACAGCTCTGCTCATCCTGAGCCTACCGATTCATGAATAGATGTGCAGCACTCCTCCGTGAGTGGGCGCAGAGATCTGCTCATCCTGAGCCTCCTGGTTCATGAATCATGAACCAGGTAGCTCAGGATGAGCAGATTTCTGCACCCGCAATGTTTCCTCTTTCCTCTTGTCCTTCCCGGTTTATGATTAGATGTGCAGCACTCCTCTGTGTGAGCGGGCGCAGAGATCTACTCATCCTGAGCCTCCGGGTTCATGATTCATGAACCCGGAGGCTCAGGATGAGTAGATCTCTGCACCTGTGATGTTTCCTCCTGTCCACTATAATCATGCTTCGCCCCCTCTGCAATCCCCACCTCCATCTAGGGGTCTTACCCCCAGACCACAATGTGGACTTATATGCACGCAGCGCCAGAAGTGAATGTGTGACCTGGAAGCAGCTTGCTGCCATGACATGGAGCCTTGGTGAGTACACTGCGCTCACTCCTAGCCCCCCCATCCCTTCCAACAACATTTTTTATCTGGTCCCTTTAGACTTACATGCTTCTTTTTGAGCCACTCCTTTGTTGCCTTGGCTGTATGTTTTGGATTATTGTCTTGCTGGAAGACCCATTTTTAGTGTCCTGTCGGAGGGAAGGAGGTTGTCACTCAGGATTTTATGGTACATGGCTTCATCCATTGTCCCATTGATGCGGTGAAGTAGTCCGGTGCCCTTAGCAGAGAAACACCCCCAAAACATAATGTTTCCACCTCCATGCTTGATAGTGGGGACAGTGTTCTTTGGGTCATAGGCAGAATTTCTCTTCCTCCAAACACGATGAGTTGAATTAATGCCAAAGAGCTCAATTTTGTCTCCTCTGACCACAGCACCTTCTCCCAGTCACTCTCAGAATCATCCAGGTGTTCATAGGCAAACTTCATACGGGCTGCACATGGGCCTTCTTGAGCAGTGAGACTTTGTGGGCACTGCAGGATTTTAATCCATTATGACGTAATGTATTACCAATGGTTTTCTTGGTGACAGGGGTCCCAGCTGCATTGAGATCATTAACATGTCCCCTCCAGTATAGTTTTAGGCTGATCTCTCACTTTCCTCATGATCCTGGATACCCCACGAGGTGAGATTTTACATGGAGCGCCAGATCGATGTCGATTGACACTCATTTTGTATTTCTTCCATTTTCTTACTATTGTACCAACAGTTGTCTCCTCACCCAGCATCTTACTTATGGTTTTGTAGCCCATTCCAGCCTTGTGCAGGTCTATGATCTTGTCCCTGACATCCTTAGAAATCTCTTTTGTCTTCCCCAGGTTGTAGAGGTTAGAGTCTGACTGATTGATTGAGTCTGTGGACAGGAGTCTTTTATACAGGTTACAATTTAAGACAATTGTCTTTAATGCAGGTAACGAGTTGATTAGGAACGTCTAAGTGTCTGTAGGAGCCAGAACTCCTAATGGTTGGTAGGGAATCAAATCCTTAATTCTCTCTGCAGAATGCAAATAAATTTATAAAATATATACAATGTATTATCTGGATTTTATTTTGGATAGTCTATCTCTCACTGTTAAAATTGTGGGGTCCCCTCCTATTTTGATAACCAGCCATGGTAAAGCAGACTTCTGGGGGCTGATATTATCAGGCTGAGAAGGCCCATGGTTATTTAGCCTTTCCAGGCTAAAAATACCAGCCCGCAGCCATCCCAGAATTGGTGCATCACATTAGATGTGCTAGTTATGGCACTTTGCCCGACTCTTCCCAATTGCCCAGGTATGGTGACAATCAGGGTAATATTTTTTTGGGTTGATGTCAGCTGTGTAGTGTCACTGGGCAACAAGCCTAGGAGTTAGTAATGTAAAAGTGTCTATCATACACCCCCATTACTAACCCAGTAATAAAAACAAACACACAGAGGAAAAAATAATTTATTTGAATAAAGACTCCATCACACTAGCCATGGTTCACCAATTTATTATCAAAAATGTTCCCAAGAAGTTACGTTGTAGTCCACATTCCTCGAATACAGCTCCAGTGAATGTGAAAATCAGTAAAGTACAGCTATTCACAGGCACTGTGCAGTGATGACAATGCTCATCAGCCTCTGGTCTCGTTGAGTGTAGCGTTGAGCTGTCTAACAGCCGCAAAACATGCAAGGAGAATAAGAACCTGCGATAATTATCGAATGAGTAACAGGCATACCCGAGCACCCTGATTCTCAATCACGTATCGAGCAGTGGCGAGCACACTCGCACATCACTAGTGAGGATGTTTTAGCCTGGTGCATAGAAAAACTGAAGTATCTGCTCATGACAACCAATCGGAATTCACTTAAATTTCTGTTAGGGATTTTCATTATTTACTTCAACGAGGCATAATGAAATGTAATAGAAGATGCTGCCGGTCTCTTGCCTCCTCTTCCCCTCCTTATATTCTGCTATTCAGAACATAAATGATGTAACATCCTTCTAGGAAACGGCTTATGTAACAGCTAAAACGAGCTGCAGACATATCCAGCTTAGTCATCTATCAAGAGCAGAATATGGAAAAGAGAATGTACTAAGGTCTGTGGGATTTCACAATATATATTTACAGGCGGTAACCTTACAGGAAGGGTCCTCAGGGATCGTTTCCCAATAATGCTGTGGTAAAGAAAAAGGTAAGATGATATTATGGACTTGACTTGAAAGTCACAGACACAGATACCAAACGAAGCATATATTTACCCTTTTCTGCTCATCCTTATACATACATCTCTTTGACACATTTTTGGTGATGATATGACTGAAATGTCAACATTTAAAGGGACTGTCAACACAGAATGACTGTTGTAACCAAGTACAGGCGCTCGTGCATCATGGCGGGGCCAAACATTTCAGTGCTCCTTCCCACCTGCTTGTTTTCGATCTATCTACGCCTTTCTCTGGCCCTTTGAAGTCAGAGCTGTCAATCAGAGAAGAGGATGGGAGGGTGGAGATTGAGGGAAAACAAGCAGGTGGGAAGCTGCACTTAAGTGTTTAGCCCCACCATGATGCTCAAGTGCCTGGACTTGGTTTGAACAGTTATTCTGTGCTAAAAGAGTCCCCTTAAGTGAACTTTTCTACCTACTTGTTTTCCATCTACCTTTGACTTTCTCTGTCTCTATAAAGCCAGAGCTGTCAATCAAAGAAGAGGTGGTGGGGAGTGGAGATAGATGGAAAATAATTAGGTGGCAGGTGCACTTAAATCTTTGGCCCCACTAAGGGTTCATGCCAGGGGTCTGTACTTAGTCTGAATAGTCATTGTCCGCTGACAGAGTCCCCTTAATGTCATTCTTTAAGGAGCCTTAGAGTAATAATCCCACTTTTTATGGTAATACCATAGCAGATTCATAGTGAATAGCTAGCAATGTACAGTTTTATAGAAAAATAATGTTTAATCCCTTCACAGTGATCTGATCAGCCGACATGTGCCTCTAACATTGGAGATCTTCCCACCACTGATAACTCGTTAAATCCCACTGTCAATCTCTGACATTGGGCTGTAACCTGTGCCGACAGGGAGTGCATCATTCGCTGCTCTCATCAGCGGCCCTGTGATGTAATGGGTTGTTATGAAAGCTAGGAGTTAGCTGATGACCCCTGTTTCTGTGATGACGAACTTCCTATGAACGTTGGCTGCGAGCTGTTGTACCTAGGAGATGATCATTTCCACTGTACAGAGTGGTGCTGTGCCCTGCTCTGTACAGAGTGGTGCTGTGCTCTGCTCTGTACAGTGGAAGCAATTGGAATATCGCAGCTTCAAGTCCCCTAAGGGGACTAGTAAAAAAGTGCAAAAAAAGTTTTTAAAAGTATAAAAAAATTAAAAAACCCCTATAAAAGTTCAAATCACTTCCCTTTTGACCCATTGAATATAAAACAATAAAAAAAAATCACGTATTTGGTATCAACGCGTTTAGAAATGTCCGATTTATTGGGATATAAAATTAATTAATCTGATCGGTAAACAGTATAATGAAGGAAAAAATAAAAATGCCAAAATCTCGTTTTTTTGGCCAGCACAACATTGCAAAAAAAGGCAATCAAAAGATTGCACGCACCCCAAAGGGGTATTTGTAAAATCAACAGCTCAGGACACAAAAAATAAGCTGTCACACAGCACCAGATCCCGAAAAATGACAACATTATGGTTCATCGAAAATGGTGATGACAAAAATGCCATTTACTTATTTTTTTATTTTTATTTTTTTTACAAATTTCTGTTTGTTCTTTTTTTAATATTTAAATAAAAAAACAAACAAAGAAAGTATACATGTTTGGTATCTATGAACTCATACTGACCTGGGGAATTGCCAGGCCAGTTTAACCATATAGTTAATGTGATGCCCCACGGGCTGTGGGGTACACAGGGGGAGTCATGGTCGCAGCCAATGCCCGGTTCCGTGGCCCTGGGGGTCGGTCTGAATAAAAAAGAAAAGGGGTAAAAATAAAAGAAAATAAAATAAAAAAGTTTGTCGACTACGCCACTTGCGGTGTGCAGACAGGTTATTGGGGCCGCCGCTGCAGGGTCCTGCTGGGGCTGATGGAATGGTGCAGCTTAGGTGTTTGTGTAGCGCTCCTGAACCACTCAGGGCATTACTAGGAACTGCATCCTCATCAGGATGCATTGCCTACCCCCTGGGACCTGGAACACCAGTGCCAGCAACACCCACACCCACCAAAATCCCAGTTTCCACTCCACACCAGGGGTAATTGGCTTGTCGGACACAAGGGGATGGCTACCTAGAGGACGGAGTCAGACCAGGGGACTAGACAGCCTGGTGGGAGGGGGCAGCAGTTAGTCAAGCAGAGTCTAGAGTAGTGAGTGAAAGTGGAAAGACGTGCCTAGAGCTGGGTCGTGTAACGGTGACCTGGGGGCACAGGAGAGTGGTCGCCAGGGCAGGTGCACCCGGGTACCTCTGGGACCAGAGCACCGATGGGGCACAGGGCCCTAGGTCAGACGCCAGTTTCATATGGTCTGGAAAATATCTGCAAAGTGAGGGGACCTTCATGGACCTCACTGACCCACAGATCCGGGCGCACAAGCATTAAAGCAAGGATCAGGGTTTGGGACACAGACCAGCCCTACAGGGTCCACACTGCCCGCCGTATGGACAAGGAGACTACTACAAAAAGGGACAGTCGGGCCCCAAACTGCTCCACGCTACGGGGACCCAACCACACTGAGGGTGTCGGGGACAGAGTAACCGAGTCATCAACTGGCACTGGAACAACAGGGACCTCAACCAGCCGTCCGAGGGTCAAATATGAGTAGAGACTGTTAACCCCTTCAGTCCCGGGGCACTTTCCGTTTTTGCATTTTTGTTTTTTGCTCCCCTTCTTCCGAGAGCCGTAACTTTTTTATTTTTCCATCAATCTTGCCATATGAGGGCTTGTTTTTTGCGGGACAAGTTGTACTTTTAAATGAATCCATAAGTTTTACCATATAGTGTACTTGAAAACAGCAAAAAAATTCCAAATGCGGAAAAATTGCAAAAAAAGTGTGATGGCACAATAGTTTTTGGGATGTTTTATTCACGGTGTTCACTATATGGTAAAACTGATGTGTGGGTATGATGCCTGAGGTCGGTGCGAGTTTGTAGACACCAAACATGTATAGGTTTACTTGTATCTAAGGGGTTAAAAAAAATTCACAAGTTTGTCCAATAAAAGTGGCGCACGTTTTGCGCCATTTTCCGAAACACGTAGCGTTCTTATTTTTTGAGATCTATGGCTCAGTGATGGCTTATTTTTTGCGTCTCGAGCTGACGTTTATAATGGTACCATTTTTGCGCAGATGATACGTTTTGATCGCCTGTTATTGCATTTTGCGTAAAACTTGCGGCGACCAAAAAACGTAATTTTGGCGTTTGGAATTTTTTTGCCACTACGCCGTTTACCAATCAGATTAATTGATTTTATATTTTGATAGATCGGGCATTTCTGAATGCGGCGATACCATATATGTGTATATTTATTTATTTTTTAACCCTTTAATTTTCAATGGGGGGAAAGGGGGGTGATTTTAACTTTTAGGTGTTTTTTTTTATTTTTTAAAACTTTTTTTTTACTTTTTTTTTTATTTTACTAGTCCCCCTAGGGGGCTATAGCGATCAGCAATCCGATCGCTATTATCTATCTGCTGATCACAGCTATACAACTGTAAACAGCAGATTCAGTCACTTTGTTTTTCCCTCTGCTCTCGGCTGAGGGAAAACAAAAGTGAAACATCATAGCAGCAGGCGTCATCACATGACCCTGTGCTACGATGGCAACCACCGATAGTCACATGATAACGCACGTGACTTCCGGTGGGGTCGGCGGTAAGTAAAAAATATGGCCGCGCGCATTTAGATCTTGCTGCCAGACTTTGGCAGCAAGATTTAAGGGGTTAATGGCAGGCACACATGTCAGCTGTTGAAAACAGCTATGTGTGCCGACCGCCGCCTGCCCGCGACAGGGGGCGGGGCTTAACGGGACACGCTCCATGACGGATATATCCGTCCATGGTCGTGAAGGTGTTAATTACAACCCACAGTGTGGCCTCCCTTATTACTCCATCATACATCAACCGGGCTTAGCCCTACCTGCGGAGGGCCTACCACCACAGCTGCCATTACTATCAGCCCTTGAGATAATCAACTCAGCAGCGGCGGTTCCACCATCTTAACCGCAACCCGCAGGAGGCGTCACACAAATGACTTTAATCTCCCCTGTAAAATACTCCCCATTAAAAAAGCACTCAGGGCATGGGACTAGACAAGTGACATTCCTCATTAGTAAACCGCCCGGGACCGAGTACCCCATTCCCTGGGCGACACATTTGAGCCCTCTGCAAGCAGGGACAGGCCCCAGCAGTGAATGATGGGGATGGTAGTGGGGATCCATCTGTGTGGATGCACGGGGCGATAATAAAACAGTCCACACCAGTATTGCAGTTTCAACTTGCCTTGCTTTTACTTTTGGTACTTGGACCGCTGGTGCCGGTTCCGTATGTTCCCGCTCCCCTTGTTCTCCGTGCCAGCTGTGACCTGGGCTGGCTGTCCTCCATGCACACTTGTTGTGGTTGGACTCCCGTGGCCTGGAGCCACTTAGGAGTCCCTTCTCTTCAGTCTTGGTCCTACTGCAGGCAGCCTGGACTATTTAAGGGGTTCAGTCCCCGGTCCCCTCTTTGCTGCTCGTGCTTCAGACTCTTTGGGTTGGCGATGGACCCTGGAGATCTTCTCGCCCGGCAGAGCACCCCGCCTTGTGCTGAGTCCTGTGAGCCTTGGTTCCAGACTTCCACAGGCGTCCTGCAGTTCCTGAAGTCTTACACTTCCAAAAGTAACCCACGGTGCCTGGAGTCCTGGTTCCGTACTCCACAACTCCTTCCTTCACTCTACTTCACTAAACTCACTACTCAACTGACTACTTCCTCCCGTCAACTTCCCAACAGACCACTGGCACCTCCCCCTCGCTGGGTCTCTCCCTACAGATTGGGTAGTGACTATTTAGTCAGTGTCCTTCCCTTTTACCTGTTGCTAGGTAGTCTCCCAGTCTGGTGTTGGGGTTGTGTATGTGGCCAGAAGGTGCTGGTGTACTGGCCGGCATGGATATTCCGGGGTTTGGGTTTCCACTGGTTACATTTGTGGCACCTGGTACCGCAGGGGTTCTACATGAACATGGTAAATAGTAAAAATAAAAAAACAATTGTGGAATTGCACTTTTTTGCCTGGAATCTTTTTCTAATCAATTTGGTGATTGCAGGTTGAAGAACCCTAATGAATACAGTGAAAATTGAAAAAAAAAATGTTTTTAAAAGTTTTTGTTTTTGTATGAAGAAAATTATAAAATTTCAAATCACCCACTTTTTTCCTCATTAAAAATAAAGAAGTAAAAAACCCACATATTTGTTATCGCTACGTCTGTAAAAGTCCAATCTATAAAAAAATATATATTAATTAACATGATTGGTAAATGGTGTAATGGAAAAAATATCTAAACGCCAGAATTACAGATTTTCAGCCGCAGCAACACTGCAAAAAATGCAATAAGAGGTGATGAAACCATTGTATCTATCACAAAATTGTATCAATAATCTTGTCTATGGGTTCATAAAAATAAGCCCTCACACAGCTCCATCAACCAAAAATTGAAAAAGTTATGGGTCTCAGATTATGATGACACATGCAAAAGCTTTTTCCCCAAATTTCCAAATTTGTCTTTACCACTTAAAAAAAACCTATGAATGTTTGGTAACTTCATAATCATACTGACCCCGAGAATCACACTGCCGGGTAATTTCTACCATATAGGGAACACTGTAACTAAGAACCACCGCCCCAAAAAAAATAGCCATATTGAGAAGAGGTTATGGGGTTTGCCCAGCACATTTTTCTAAAACAACTCAGCAAAGTCTAAAAATTAGCTGCATTTCATTACAAATATTATAGGCCATCCAGCTTGTCTAATGATTATTGATAGGGGGAATGTTACATAGGCGAGAAGGGTCTTTGGGGAATTTACGGTGACACAGGCGTAAAGGTGTGAAATACAGCCTGTACAGTATATATGAGAACCCTGCTCCCATTTCAATCCCTTCTGTTTTATGTCCTGTACCTGTCATAAGGCAAATTTATTGAGATGTTGCTCACATTTATTTGCCCATATTTGAAAGAAAAAAAAAATAACAGTGCTGAACCGAATATCAAGTACTTATTGGAAAATGTAGTAAAGGAGGAATACTGGTAAGGGCTTTACCCAGACGGACTAGGTTCCTTATTTCTAACTAAGGCCCTGTGCGCACTAGAAAATGGAATTTTCTTAAGAAAATTCCGCAGGCTCTGAAAGATTTCCGCACCCGCGGAAAAAAACGCAAAAAAGACGCACTGAACTCCACATGCGTTTTGTTGCGTTTTGTTGCGGTTTTGGTGCTGTTTTTTCACTGGTTGGTACATGTGTTTTAATGCATTCAATGCAATAAAGCACATGGAAAAAAAAAAAGGTAATTTCCTTCTGAGAGAGATAGAGAGATAGATAGATAGATACATAGATAATGGATAGATAGATAGATAATAGATAGATAGATGGATGGATAGATACAGTGCCTACAAGTAGTATTCAACCCCCTGCAGATTTAGCAGGTTTACACATTCGGAATTAACTTGGCATTGTGACATTTGGACTGTAGATCAGCCTGGAAGTGTGAAATGCACTGCAGTAAAAAAGAATTTTAGTTCTTTTTTTAATTTTTTTTTAAAATTGTGAAAAGTTTATTCAGAGGGTCATTTATTATTCAACCCGTCAAACCACAAGAATTCTGTTTGGTTCCCCTAAAGTATTAAGAAGTATTTCAGGCACAAAGAACAATGAGCTTCACATGTTTGGATTAATTATCTCTTTTTCCAGCCTTTTCTGACTAATTAAGACCCTCCCCAAACTTGTGAACAGCACTCATACTTGGTCAAAATGGGAAAGACAAAGGAGCATTCCAAGGCCATCAGAGACAAGATCGTGGAGGGTCACAAGGCTGGCAAGGGGTACAAAACCCTTTCCAAGGAGTTGGGCCTACCTGTCTCCACTGTTGGGAGCATCATCCGGAAGTGGAAGGCTTATGGAACTACTGTTAGCCTTCCACGGCCTGGACAGCCTTTGAAAGTTTCCACCCGTGCCGAGGCCAGGCTTGTCCGAAGAGTCAAGGCTAACCCAAGGACAACAAGGAAGGATCTCCGGGAAGATCTCATGGCAGTGGGGACATTGGTTTCAGTCAATACCATAAGTAACGTACTCCACCGCAATGGTCTCCGTTCCAGACGACCCCGTAAGGTACCTTTACTTTCAAAGCGTCATGTCAAGGCTCGTCTACAGTTTGCTCATGATCACTTGGAGGACTCTGAGACAGACTGGTTCAAGGTTCTCTGGTCTGATGAGACCAAGATCGAGATCTTTGGTGCCAACCACACACGTGACGTTTGGAGACTGGATGGCACTGCATACAACCCCAAGAATACCATCCCTACAGTCAAGCATTGTGGTGGCAGCATCATGCTGTGGTGCTGTTTCTCAGCCAAGGGGCCTGGCCATCTGGTCCGCATCCATGGGCAGATGGATAGCACGGCCTACCTGGAGATTTTGGCCAAGAACCTCCGCTCCTCCATCAAGGATCTTAAGATGGGTCGTCATTTCATCTTCCAACAAGACAACGACCCAAATCACACAGCCAAGAAAACCAAGGCCTGGTTCAAGAGGGAAAAAATCAAGGTGTTGTAGTGGCCTAGTCAGTCTCCTGACCTTAACCCAGTTGAAAACTTGTGGAAGGAGCTCAAGATTAAAGTCCACATGAGACACCCAAAGAAACTAGATAACTTGGAGAAGATCTGCATGGAGGAGTGGGCCAAGATAACTCCAGAGACCTGTGCCGGCCTGATGAGGTCTTATAAAAGACGATTATTAGCTGTAATTGCAAACAAGGGTTATTCCACAAAATATTAAACCTAGGGGTTGAATAATAATTGACCCACACTTTTATGTTGAAAATGTATTAACATTTAACTGAGCAACATAACTTGTTGGTTTGTAAGATTTATGCATCTGTTAATAAATCCTGCTCTTGTTTGAAGTTTGCAGGCTCTAACTTATTTGCATCTTATCAAACCTGCTAAATCTGCAGGGGGTTGAATACTACTTGTAGGCACTGTAGATAGATAGATAGATAGATAGATAGAGGGATAGATAATCAATAAATAGAGGACAGATCAATCAATAGATAGAGTCCCTGTGAGGACACACTGCAGTTCTCGAAAGCGGTAGTGTGTTCGCATTACCGACCATGAGAAATGACCTGTAATTACCTCTGCAGGCTCGTTACGAGGCTGCATTCAGTACAGTGTGTCAGACACGGCTGGATGCAAGCGTCGTGGGACCTGCGTGGATTACGCCGGAGCTGTGTGTTGGGAGGGGTTAATAAACAGGTGAAAGAGGGGGCTTTTTTCTGTTTTATTTAAAATAAAGGATTTTTCGGTGTATGTGTTTATTCACTTTACTTATGGGTTAATCATGAAAGCTGTCTCATAGACGCTGCCATGATTAAGCCTGGACTTAAATGGCAGCAATCCGCTGCCATTTAACTCCTTATTACCTGGATTGTCACCGCATCACGGCAATCTGGAAGAGCCGGGGACACTCCGGGACTGTCGCATAATGGATGCAACAGTCCCGGGACAGCTGTGGGCTGATATTCTCGGCTGTGGGAGGGGGGGGCATTAACCCTGGCCCTCGCCCTCCCCAGCCTGAGAATACCGTGCTAGCGCTGTGTGTTTACCTCGGCTGGACGGTAAAAATACGGCGGCGCCAGCGGTTTCTTTTTTGTATTTTTATATCTACGTTTGATTTCTATGTGTATTATATATGTCTGTATCTGTGTGTGAGTGTGATCTGTGTGTGTTTACTCTCTGCTCCGCTTCCTCTTCCGGTCATAATGACATCACTTCCCTGCAAAACGCAGGGCAGTGATGAACATTATATCCCGAAAACGCGGAATACCGCAGGGAATAACGCAGGAAAACGCAATGAACCGCACACAATTTGCTGCCTTCGTTATTCCCTGCAGGATTTCACGATTACATTACAGTCAATGGAGGGAAATCCCGCAGCTACCTGCGGAAAGAATTGACATGCAATTGTTTTTGCTGCGGGAATCCCGCAGCAAAACATGCAGCTGTCAAAATCCGCCTAGTGCGCACAGCATTTTTTTTTACGTAGAATTTGCTGGTGAATCACTGCAGAGATGTTATGAACATTTTCTGCAGCGAAACATGCAGCAAATCCGCAGGAAATCCGCGGGAAAAACCGGGAAGTGCGCACAGGGCCTAAAGGTGGCTTTACATATTGCAACATCGCAAACGACATCGCTGTAACGTCACCGGTTTTGTGACGTAATAGCGACCTCCCCAGCGACATTGCAGTGTGTGAAACACATCAGCGACCTGGCCCCTGCTGTGAAGTTGCTGATCGCTACAAATCGTTCAGGACCATTCTTTGGTCCTTTGTTTCCCGCTGTGCAGCATGATCGCTAGAAAGTCTCAGTGTGTAAAGGGGACTTTACAGCGACTTCGTTAGCGACTTCCCTTTCAAAAAGCTGCTTTACAACGTCCCCAATGACTAGCTAGGTCGTTCTGCAGGTCCGGATCGCTGTTGCGTTGTTGGCCAGGTCTGCCTGTTTGACAGCTCACCAGCGACTCACCAGAGACTTTGTAGCGATCCCAGCCAGGTTGGGATTGCTGGTGGGATCGCTAGAAAGTCTCAGTGTGTAAAGGGGCCTTTAGAGTAATATAAATGTTTAAATCAGAGAAGATGTTTACATTTAATGTTAACGCTGTAGCATTTTAGACAATTGTTTGCTTCCAACTTTGTGGCAACAGTTTGCTCATATAGCCAGGATGGTCAAGTCTCCATTCTTTCGGTCATACAGAATGTATATTTCTGAATAGTCAAGGAAATGATGAATTGAACATCAGAACGAGACGTGTCAAGAGATCAATACCGGATCACAATATATAGAAGAATCATTTTTATGCTATTGTACAATAAAGTGCCATTTATAAATACCATCAAGTAAAGCTCCTTTAAGCACAGTTACTTTTTAGTGGAGGGGTTTCTAAAATGTGGCCTTATTGAATTGCAGGTTTCCAAGGAATATAATAAAGAACGATGACTCGTGAAGACGAATTACCTGACTGGCAGACGTCTCAAGAGTTTTATGAGAAATATGAGCCAAAAGAGATTTTGGGAAGGTAAACATATCAGAGTAGTTATTCTATTCATAGTGTCCCTACTAAAGGGGTTTCACCAATAGGAACATTTATGGCATTTCCATATCATCTCTGGGACCCACATATATATGAAGTGAGCCATGTCCAGACAGAAATTATTGATGAGGTAATCTCACCAATTCAATCCAACCCTCAGTGAGCAATAGTAATTGCAGCATCTGTGAACCCTTTGACGCCCTGTGATACTACACAGATACAGATAAACCCTCCCAAATTTGGTTTAGGTTATGAAAATAAAGTTGCTGCAAAGCTGAAATATTGATCATTTAATGAACACAGAAAGGTCAGATTTTGGCAAGACAAAAGTTTTGTCGCCTTGTCATATAATGCATCCAATCTAGTTTACATCCTCACCTGTGCTCACTAAATGATTGGTTAATTAGTGGGTGTGTATAAAAAGAAACTAATCACCCCAGACCTTAAGTTGAACTGCAACTTGACCTCTGACAACATGCTAAAAATCCACCCTGCGACCAAAGCCTTGATTATCAAGAGGCTGAAGACCAGATCCACTGCAGAGGGGGCTGGCACCTTTAATGTGTCTCAGCGTCAAGTACAAAGAATTAAAAAAAGATTTGAAGAGACTGGAGATGTTTTTGACAAGCCCAGGCAGACCCCGCAATACAACTGCTCAGGAGGAACGTTTGTTGGTTAGAAAATCCAAAGCCAGCCCCTCTTCCACTGCAGTAGAGCTCCAAAAGGCCTGGTCACCTCAAGTCCCTGTGTCAACTAGAACAGTTTGTAGGATTCTGTCTCGAAATGGCCTCCATGGTCGAATCAGTGCCCAGAAGCCAGCACTAAACAAAAGGCAATTAAAAAACCATGTGGCATTTGCCAAGTCCTACAGCCTGATAAACAGATGGACACAGGAAAAGTGGCAGAAGGTGGATTTCTCTGATGAATCTTCAGTTGAATTAAACCACAGCCGCCACAAATACTGCAGGAGACCTACTGGAGCCCATATGGATCCAGAAAACCGTTAAATTTGGTGATGGTAAGATCATGGTCTGGGATTATATTCAGTATAGGTGTGCGAAACATTTGCAAGGTGGAAGGCAAAATCAATAGCCTAAAATATCAAGAAGTATTAGCTACCTCTTACATTCCTAATCATAAAAAAGGTCAAATTCTGAAGCAGGATGGTGCTCCATCTCATCCATCCATCTCTACAACAAAGTTCCTCCTGGCAAAGAATATCAAGGTGCTCAAGGACTGGCCAGCACAGTCACCAGACATGAACATCATTAAGCATGTTTGGGGTAAGATGAAAGAGGAAGCTTGGAAGACAAAACCAAAGAATCTAGATGAACTCTGGGAGGCATGTAAGACTACATTCTTTGCCATTCCTGATGACTTCATCCATAAATTGTATGAATCATTGTTGAACCGCATGGATGCAGTCCCTCAAGCTCATGGAAGTCACACGAAATATTAAATATGGTTCTAATAGCACCACAGCTTCATTCACCAATGTTATGCAACGTATCTTTGTATTAGAAGTTAATTATTTGTTTGAATTTCACATTACTTTCTGTGGACGACAAAACTTTTGTCTTGCTAAAATCTGACCTTTCTGTGTTAATTAAATGATCAATATTTCAGCTTTGCAGCAACTTTATTTTCATAACCTAAACCAAATTTGGGAGGGTTTCAGCTTTCAAAAGAGTAATTTATGAAACCAATGGATGAATTTAAAGTCAGGTTATAAGCTTTTATTTACATAACATTGATAAGTGACAGAACTTTTGTTAGGGACTGTATATACCATAATTTTTGTTTTATAAAACACACTGGATTATAAAACACCCCCTAAATAATCTGAAAAATATGGTAATACATAAGAATACAGTTAGGTCCAGAAATATTTGTATAGTGGCACACATTTTGGCATTTTATCTGTTTAAGAAAATATATTCAAAATACAAATATATAATGAATATGGGCTTAAAGTGCAGACTCTCAGTTAATTTGAGCATATTCTCATCCTAATTGGAGTAAGGGTTTAGGAATTACAGCTGTTTAATATGTAGCTGCCTCTTTTTTAGGGGACCAAAGTCAGACAATTATTTTAAAAGCTCTTTATTGGGTTGCATGGGCTATTTCCTCATTAATACATCATCAATTAAGCAGATAAAAGGTCTGGAGCTGATTCCATGTGTTGAATTTGCATTTGGAAGCTGTTGCTGTGAACCCACAATGTGCGGTCAAAGGAGCTCTCAATGGAAGCGAAACAGATTATCATAGGGCTGAAAAAAAGAGAAATCTATCAGAGAGGTCAAATCAAAAGTTTGGTATATTCTGCTAAAAAAAGAGTTCACTGGTGAGCTTGGGAACTCCAAAACTCCTGGACGTCCATGGAAGATTGCAGAATCCTTTCCATGGTGAGGGAAAATCCCTTCATAACATCCACCCAAGAGAAGATCATTCTACAGGAAGTAGGTATTTTAGTATCTAAGTCTACCATAAAGATAAGACTTCATGAGAAAATACAGAGGGCTCACCACAAGGTTCAAACCATTAATCAGCCTTAAAAAAAGAAAAGCCAGATTAGACTTTGCTTGAAACATCTAAAGCAGCCACCTCAGTTCTGGAAAAGTATACTTTGGCCAAATGAAATTATGGTCAAACTGTACCAGAATGATCAGAAGAAGAAAGTATGGAGAAGGCTTGGAGCGGCTCTCTGTAACACATGGAGGAGGCAGTGTGATGTCATGGGCATGCATAGCTTCCAATGGCACTGGGTCACTAGTGTTTATTGATGATGTGACTGAAGACAGAAGCAGCCGGATGAATACTGAAGTGTACAATGCTATTCTTTCTGTTCAGATTCAACCAAATGCATCAAGGTTGATTAAACGGTGCTTCACAGTACAGATGGACAATGACCCAAAACATACTGCGAAAGCAGCCAAGGAGGATTTTTAAGGCAAAGAAGTGGAATATTCAATCATCAGATCTCAATCCCATCGAGCTGCATTTCATATGTTTAAGACAAAACAAGACCCACAAACAAGCAACAACTAAAGTAATCTGCAGTGGCCTGGCAAAGCATCACAAAGGAGGAAACCCAGCGTTTTGTGACATCAATGGCTTCCAGATTTCAGGCAGTCATTGCCTTCAAATAATTCTCTACAAAATATTAAAGATAAACATTTAATTTATGGAAAATTGAATTTGTCCACTTACTTTTGAGCCCCTGAAATGAGGAGGCTTTGTAGAAAAATGGTGGCAATTCCTACACGTTTCAAAGGATATATTTGTTCAACCCCTTTAATTTAATGTGAAAGTCTACACTTGAATTGCATCTCAGATGTTTCATTCTAAATAAAAAATAGTGTCATGCAGAGCCCAAATCACAAAAATTCAGTCACTGTCCAAATATTTCTGGACCTAATTATGTTTATTGTACATTTACAGGTAATAATACTTTTTAACACTGAGAATTCCAATGTTTTATATCAGTGATTAAACAGTTTAAACATGTGAAATTGAGTTAAATTTATAACATACTGTATATGTTAATGCTTAAAAAAAATAGAGCATAAAAATAATCTTTAAAAAAATTCAAGAAGTTTCTCTAAAACCTCCTCATGGCATAAAATCCAGTTGTATTCTGAAAAAAGAAAAAGCTGACATAAGTTTCAAGTATCTAAAACTACTCAAAAAAGAATGTAGCCCAAATATACAGTTTATATTTAGATGCATCCCCAAATAATAAGCTAATTACATAATGTATTTTTCCTGGTATATCCAGTGATTACCGTAACTAAAAATTAGTAAAAATTCATTACCACCATGAGAAATTAAGAATTACATGGGTTTCATTGAAATCAATGGATTGTCCATACAATGTACAGACATGTCAGGTCCTCAAAGCAAGAGAGGCTTTTTGCACGCGACTATGGCTATTAGATAAGGCACCTACTGATCCTGACCATCCTTTTAGGCTACAAAATGTTCTAAGTGGATAGTGAATTAATGAGCTTTTATTTCTGGACTGTGCACTAATAGAATTATTATTTTAATAATCTGTATTTTTCTATTTCTTCTTGACATTTTCTCCACTTCTCGTAGAGGAGTTAGTAGTGTGGTACGTCGATGTATTTACAAGTCCAGCAGGGAGGACTTTGCTGTCAAGATAATTGATATCACTGGTGACCATTTGACACCGGAGGAAATTAAGGAGCTTCGAGAAGCTACCATAAAAGAGATTGACATATTGCAGAAGGTCTCGGGTCACCCGAATGTCAGTAAGTAATAACTTTTATGTTGATAATCTAGAAATACTTTGTATCTTGTATTTATGTTGATAATCTAGAAACACTTTGTATTTTGTGATATGTAATTGAATATACAGTATGTAACATCAGGGCAATAACCTGCCCCACAATAGGATTGACAATCAACGGGAAACATGTTACATTTACAACAGCTAGATGTGACTTTGGAGTTCACGTGTTTTTTAAATTCTCTTTTATATAATATGGTCAAATGTGTGTTGTGTTAGGGCAGGGTGGGAACTTTATTTTTTTAATTTGCCTGCTATCTTTGGTCAAACATTTGAACTAATGCGATAACTGGAACTGCTTTTCTTTGGTGAAACATGGGCTGTTAGGTGGTATTATTGATGATGTTGGTACTTGCAGCTACTTTTACCGGTTTGTGTTAGTTTGGATTATAGTAAATCTTTATTTTTCAAATCTTTATTTGGTGTGCCCTCTATTCAACTCAAGACACAACCATTAATGTCAAAACCGCTGGCAATAAAAGTGAGTACACCCCTAAGTGAAAATGGCCAAATTGTGCCCAAAGTTTCAATATTTTGTGTGATTGCCATTATTTTCAAGCATTGCTCTTGGGCATGGAGTTTTAGAGTGTCACAGCTTAAAATTGGATTCCTTTTCCACTCCTCCATGACGGCATCACAGAGCTGGTGGATGTTAGAGACCTTGCGTTCCTCTACTTTCCATTTGAGGATGCCACATAGAGGCTCAATAGAATTTAGGTCTGGAGACATGCTTGGCCAGTCCAGCACCTTTACCCTCAGTTTCTTTAGCAAGACAGTGGTCATCTTGGAGGTGTGTTTGGGGTTATTATGTTGAAATATTGCCTGTGACCTAGTTTCCGAAGGTAGGGAATCAATCTCTGCTTCTGTATGTCACAGTACATGTTGGCATTCATAGTTCCCTCAATAAACTGTGCTTCCAACAGCTGTAAGCACTCATGCAGCCACAAACCATGACACTCCCACCACCATGCTTGACTGTAGCCAAGACACACTTGTCTATGTACTCCTCACCTGGTTACCACCACACACGCTTGACACCATATGAACCAAAGTAGTTTATCTGTGTCTCATCAGACCACAGGAGATGGTTCCAGTAATCCATTTCCTTTGTCTACTTGTCTTCAGCAAACTGTTTGCGGACTTTCTTGTGCATTATCTTTAGAAGAGGCTTCCTCCTGGAACGACAGCTATGCATACCAATTTGGTGCAGTGTGCGGCATATGGTCTGAGCACTGACAGGCTGCCCCCCCCCCCACCTCTCTAACCTCTGCAGCAATGCTGGCTGCCCTTGTGGCGCCCCTGCGGCCCCAGTCACTACAGAGTATTGCACCTCAGTTAAGGTGCGGTATTTGCCTCGGGTAAGGAGGGGGCTAATCACCGGTGTTCCACATTCACACTTTACATACAGCTTAGGAGCCTTCTCACCGGGGAGCTGGACTAGGGTAGGCAGGGGCTTGGCCATCACAAAGCATGGGAATTTCCCTATCACTAGGACAACCACCTGGGGGGCAAGTTCCACTTGGGGTAGAAGTAGGAGCAACTCACACAATCTTCAGCCAGTCTACCCGGGACATCAGTTCTGGTGACACGACACCCCCATCTTCTCTTCATCTTTTTCTTTCACGGGGCCTAAGCTTGGAGTGGAACACTCAGCCCGGGTTCCTCACTGCTGGAGGGGCAACTCTTACAAAGAACCTTTTCCAAACACCAGTGGCTTCTTCCAACTTATCCGAGGTCGTCAGAGTCACAGTGGTGACCAGTGCTACTGCGGCAGCAACCGTGTCACTTAAAGAACTGTGAATAAAGACACCTTTAATCGCAGCTGCCGACACTCTGACTCTTATTACCGTGCCCTGCGCCTCGGCGCCAATGGCCACCGCCAATACTACTACTCCCCTCATCATCCTCCCCGGGGCCCACTCCACCTGTGGGGAGAGACACCATCTCAGCTGCTACAACCATCCGCCCTGGAGGACAGTGACAAACAAACATCCACCTCTTAACCCCCCTTTTGTTGTGGACACCTCGGGGCACGAAGCCGGGCAGGGCCACCCGTGACATCCCCAGAACCGACACCACCGGCCCGGCGACGATTAAGGTTAACCCGCTGCCCTCTGGGTGTCACACACTCACACATCTATTTTGAAAAGACGCTGAGCACGTGCCACCAACTTCTTTGGTCAACCATGGCGAGGCTTGTTCTGAGGGGAATCTGTCTTGTTAAACTGCTGTATGGTCTTCTCCATCGTGCTGCAGCTCAGTTTAAGGATGTTGGCAATTTTCTTATAACCTAGACCATCTTTACATAGAGCAGGGGTGGGGAACTTCCGGCCCGCAGGCCGTATGCAGCCCGCAATGGTAGATTCCCAGGGACCGCAGTGATGGGGCAGCAGCCGCATCTTGCTGGTTGCTGGCCTTTTAAAACCCCGCACAATGCGTTCAATGCTGAACGCTGCAATTCCTATACAAAAGGACTATGTCCCCATGCTGGCACTGGCTAGCGTGAGGATGTACTTTGTAGGCAAGGTAGGCGCGGGGTAGGTGCGAGGTATGCTCCAGTCCAGCAGAAGAAGAGCGATTGCCCCATCATCTCCCAGGTCCTACTGTGCCCGCAGCGGTCCCTGGTGGCAGCAGCAGCGCTCTCTGTCCCCGGCGGCAGCAGCACACTTTGTGCCCGGTTTCAGCAGTGCTCTCTGTGCCCAGCTTCAGCAGTGCTCTCTATGCCCGCAGCCTCCCCCAGGTCTGTCTGTCTGCCTCCAGCCTCCCCCAGGTCTGTCTGTCTGCCTCCACCCTCACCCAGGTCTGTCAGTCTCCCTCCAGCCTCCCCCAGGTCTGTCTGTCTGCCTCCAGCCTCTCCAAGGTCTGTCTGCCTGCCTCCAGCCTCCCCCAGGTCTGTCTGTCTGCCTCCAGCCTTCCCCAGGCGTGTCTGGCTCCAGCCTCCTCCAGGTCTGTCTGTCTGCCTCCAGCCTCCCCCAGGTCTGTCTGTCTGCCTCCAGCATCCCCCAGGTCTGTCAGTCTGCGTCCAGCCTCCCCCAGGTCTGTCTGTCTGTCTGCCTGCCTCCAACCTCCCCCAGGTCTGTCTGTCTGCCTCCAGCCTCCCCCATGCGTGTCTGGCTCCAGCCTCCTCCAGGTCTGATGTCTGCCTCCAGCCTCCCCCAGGTCTGTCTGTCTGCCTCCAGCCTCCCCCAGGTCTGTCAGTCTGCCTCCAGCCTCCCCCAGGTCTGTCTGTCTGCCTTCAGCCTCTCCAAGGTCTATCTGCCTGCCTCCAGCCTCCCCCAGGTCTATCTGTCTGCCTCCAGCCTCCCCCAGGCGTGTCTGCCTCCAGCCTCCTCCAGGTCTTCCTGTTTGTCTGCCTCCAGCCTCCCCCAGGTCTGTCTGTCTGCCTCCAGCCTCCCCCAGGTCTGTCTGTCTGCCTCCAGCCTCCCCCAGGTCTGTCAGTCTGCCTCCAGCCTCCCCCAGGTCTGTCTGTCAGCCTCCAGCCTCTCCAAGGTCTGTCTGCCTGCCTCCAGCCTCCCCCAGGTCTGTCTGTCTGCCTCCAGCCTTCCCCAGGCATGTCTGGCTCCAGTCTCCTCCAGGTCTGTCTGCCTCCAGCCTCCTCCAGGTCTGTCTGTATGTCTGCCTCCAGCCTCCTCCAGGTCTGTCTGTCTGCCTCCAGCCTCCTCCAGGTCTGTCTGTCTGCCTCCAGCCTCCCCCAGGCGTGTCTGCCTCCAGCCTCCTCCAGGTCTTCCTGTTTGTCTGCCTCCAGCCTCCCCCAGGTCTGTCTGTCTGCCTCCAGCCTCCCCCAGGTCTGTCTGTCTGCCTCCAGCCTCCCCCAGGTCTGTCAGTCTGCCTCCAGCCTCCCCCAGGTCTGTCAGCCTCCAGCCTCTCCAAGGTCTGTCTGCCTGCCTCCAGCCTCCCCCAGGTCTGTCTGTCTGCCTCCAGCCTCCCCCAGGCATGTCTGGCTCCAGTCTCCTCCAGGTCTGTCTGCCTCCAGCCTCCTCCAGGTCTGTCTGTATGTCTGCCTCCAGCCTCCTCCAGGTCTGTCTGTCTGCCTCCAGCCTCCTCCAGGTCTGTCTGTCTGCCTCCAGCCTCCTCCAGGTCTGTCTGTCAGCCTCCTTCAGGTCTGTCTGTGTTCCCCAAACTATGTCTATGCCCTCAGCAATGTTTGTGCCCCCCAGCTATGTCTGTGCACCCCAGTGATGTATATACCCCCAGTGATGTCTGTGCCGACCAGTGATGTTTATACCCTCAGTGATGTCTTTGCCCCGCTGCTTCCCTAGTGATGTATATGCCTCCCAGCCCTCCCATGCAATGTTTATGCCCCCCCAGCTATGTTTGTGCTCCCCATCAATGATGTATATACCACCAGTGATGTATGTACCCACCAGTGATGTCTATGAAAACAGCCATGTCTATGCCCCGCAACTTTGCTAATGATGTATATTCCTCCCAGCCCTCCCCAATGATGTATTTGCCTTCAGCATCTCCTTTGATGTCTATGCCCTCATTCTCCCTAGTCATGTCTATGCCCCCCAGCCTCCCCAGTGATCTATATTCCTCCCAACCCTCCCCTAAGATGTATATGCCCCCATCCCCTCCTGTGATGTACTGTATATACAGCAGTCACAACCAACTGAAACCTGGAAAAGCAGTTGTGAGAAGCAACAAGATTAATATCACTTAACATCACAGCTGCACCAAAAAATAGAAGCTCCAGCCGTCACAGTGAGTTAGTTGTTTGACCAAATATATTAGGGTAATTTTCAAGTTGATAATTTTGTGCAGCCCCCGAAGTGTGGTAGAAATTTCCAAATGGCCTCCGGCAGAAAAAAGGTTCCCCACTCCTGATATAGAGCAACATTTTTTTTTCCGATCCTCAGATAATTCTTTCCATGAGGTGTCATGTTGAATTTTCAGTAGCCAGTATAATCGAGTGTGAGTGATATCACCACATTTAATACACCTGCTCCCCATTCATACCCTAGACCTTGTAACACTAATGCGTCACATGAAGGCGAATGGCTGATTGGGCACAATTTGTCCATTTTCACTTAGGGGTGTACTCACTTTTGTTTCCAGCGGTTTAGGCATTACTGGTTGTGTGTTGAATTATATAAAGGGCACACCAAATTTACACTGTTGTACAAGCTGTACAGTGACTACTTTATGTTATTTCAAAGTGTCAGATCTTCAGTGTTGTCCCATGAAAAGATATATTAAAATACTAGCTGTACTACCCGGCTTCGCCCGGGTTATTAACTGTTGTTAACAAAATAGAATGTATTAACATTCCCGGGATAGAATCTATAAATAGAATGTATTAACGCCCGGGATAGTAACTGTCTCTCTGTTTCTCTCCCATTCTCTGTCTGTCTCCCACTCTGAATATATCTCTCTGTCTCTCTATCTCTTTGTCTGTCTGTCTCTTTCCCTGTGTGTCTCTGACTGTCTCTGTCCTTTCTCCGTCTGTCTTAATTTCTTTCCCTGTCTGTCTATCTATCTCTGTCACTTTCCCTGTCTGTCTCTTTCCCTGTCTGTCTCTTTCCCTGTCTCTCTTTCCCTTTCTTTCCCTGTCTGTCTTTTTCCCTCTGTCTCTTTTCCTGTGTCTTTGTCTGTCTCTTTACCTGTCTTTGTCTGTCTCTTACTCTGTCTGTCTCTTTCCCTTTCTTTCCCTGTCTGTTTCCCTGTGTCTGTCTCTTTGTCTGTATAAAAATTAAACAAGGGAGCGCATGTGAAGGTTCTGGGAGATAGCGGTGAGGAGGAGAAAAGGAATCTGCTCACCTGATATGGTTGTGCAGCCCTTGCACAACCACTGTATAAGACGGGAGTGTGGTGTCAGAGCTCTTCTAACCTGTTAGCCCACGATGTCCATCCAGGGAAGCAAATTCCTGAAGAGCTGGTCACATGACAGATCACTGGGCGTCTCTGGTAATCTGACCTCCGTATCAAGCAGCTCTTGCCGTGAACCCACAGAGGGGAAGATCAGCAGTAAAGTATAGAAACACGGTCTGATAGAGCGCTAAGGAGGCCACAGTATTAGATTAATTTTTTTAGAATTTATTGTTTTCTATCAGTGGCTGATAGAAAACAATAAATTCTAAAAAAATTAATCTAATACTGTGGCCTCCTTAGCGCTCTATCAGACCGTGTTTCTATACTTTACTGTCTCTTTATCTGTGTCTGTCTCTTTCCTTGTCAGTCTGTCTCTTTGTCTGTGTCTGTCTCTTTGTGTCTGTCTATTACTCTTTCTATGTCTGTTTCTTACCCTGTCTGTGTCTCCCTCTTTCCCTGGCTGCATTGTGATGCGCCAACATTCCATATAAGGGCGTGGCTGCGCATTCTTCTGACGTTCTGGCTGCACTGTGGCTCCCAGCTCCATTCGCTTTAATGGAGGCAGGTTTTTTGGCGAATAACTGTAAAGCGCGGGGTTAAAATTTCCCCTCAAAACATAGCCTATGACGCTCTCGGGGTCCAGAAGTGTGAGTGTGCAAAATTTTGTGGCTGTAGCTGCGACGGTGCAGATGCCAATCCCGGACATACATACATACATACACACATACACACATACACACATTCAGCTTTATATATTAGATTTACAGAAATGTAACTTTTGTGATATACTGTAGTTGCCTTCCAATTAGTGTTCCATAAAAGACTGTATTTTAAGTAGTGGTGGTCTCCAAAAGTGAATGCGTTAACATCTGGTATTGGCAAGGCAAGGTTAATGGCAGAATGCGGACTGCAAGGGCAAACAGTTCCTTGTGGCAACAGTACCCACACCCAGCCAGGTCCCCATATTTCATGTAGCGTGCAGTGGTGAAAAAGACACAGACCTCGCCCATGACTACTGCCCCACACCTTGCTACACGGAGATAGACGATCAGGAGGTGGTGATATAATGGAAACTGTTTCTGCTAGAAATCGTTAAAATTTACATGATTTTGTCACAGATATTCAGCAGTTTTATTTGTTTAATTAAATAGCTAATGTAGCGCCCCTGAATACATCCGGGTGCTACAGGGACATGACCTGTCAGACAACCCAGTGTGTTGGTCTAGCTGGAACAGGGCTACCCACCTAGGGTGTCAGGCAGACTGGTGGGAGGGATGAAGACAGACGAGAGACAGCTCTCAAAGTGAGAGTGTGCTGGCCTGGCAAAACCATGTTGTCACAGGAGACTGCATCCATCTTCAAGATGCAGGAATCTCTCCGCCTTGTTCTACCAACACAACCCCACACACAGGTACAAACACCAGCCGCAAAGCCTAGTCACCCCCCCCAGGACAATAGGGACACACCAGTGGTCGGGGCCAGGCAGATGGTGACACCCACCTAGGGGTCCTGAGGTGTCAGGGGAGGGAACACAGCAGTTGAGCCTGGACAGAGGAAGTGAGAGGAGTGAAGTGGTAGTTGGGGGTTGTAGCTCCCGGACTACCTGAGCTGACTAGGTGGCAGACGGCAGAGCAGGGCCACAGGCGACAGAGATCCGGTCACGGAATACCTTAAGTGGACCGGGGCAGGGTTGTAGCCCGCCGATGCCGACAGCGGGAATCCGGTCCGGAGGCCGTGCACAGTCGGGGTGCCTGGACCCTAGGGCAAGGACAGCTTCAAGCCCCTTGTCAATTAGCCAGCAAGGGACAAGATTCCACGTCTTGTCCCACCAGTAAGCCCAGATAGAGCGAGACGGAAGCCCAACACGGGGGATAGGGCGTCTGCAAGTGCCTGCAAATATCCAAAGGGTCAGATTTCGCGGGCCACAGCTCCCACAGCAAACACACCGGGAGCGGACTTTTCCCGTTGCTGATGGAGCGGGGCAGCAGGATGGTATCCCCTCCACGGGTAGGGGAGGTGTAGTCCCGGGGCCGAGGTGTAGGTGGTGTGCAGTGCTGGGGCGCCGTCTGCAGGCTGGACCGGATGACACCGGTGTACTCACTGTTTATAAATAAGTCACACAAAGTCCAAGTAGTAAACCAAGTGCCGGATACCGGTAGCCTCCGGAGGGGCGTACTCGGGTCCCGCACACCGGTTGACAGGACAGGGGCCCTTCCTCCTGCACTTCAGTGTTTTGTCTTGTGTCTTGACTAGTCCGCATGAAACGAGAAAAGTCCGCTCCCGGTGTGTTTGCTGTGTGTGGCTGTGCGGGACCCGAGCACACCCCTCCGGAGGCTACCAGTATCCCGCACTTGGTTTACTACTTGGACTTTGTGTGACTTATTTCTAAACAGTGAGTACACCGCTGTCATCCAATCCAGCCTGCAGACGGCGCCCTATCACTGCACACCACCTACACCTGGAGGGGATACCATCCTGCTGCCCCGCTCCATCAGCCCCGGGCGTCCCATACAAAGGCAGCAGCGGTGTTACCAACAAATCACCGCAACTCATGGGTGGCGTCACTGACAAACTCTCTCCCCTGTAAATACCCCCTTACTATACAGTTGTGGGCGGCGGGCTGCTGCACGATCCCCGGATCTGGCTGCCACTCGAGCCACAGCCGTGATCCAAGCGCCTCGGGTAGCCTTCCCTGCCGTGGTCTGCGTGCCCCCGCCAGACTCGAGGAGCTGAAGTGTTAGCTCCCGGGGAGCTAGAAAGACCAAAGTTGGGTCGCAGACAGTGGTCCGGGACCTGATGAGTCTGTGACCGGGTTCAGGGATGTCGGTCTGGGGTGCGACAGACCCGGTCTAGGAGGGACTGCATTCACCAGAGAGGGACCCACAGAGCTGACCGGTACCGAGCAAGACGGGGTACAGGACCCTAGGTCAGGAGCCGATTCAACGTCCTGGCAATTAACCTGCAGAGGAAGGGGGCCTTCAGGGACCGTCCCAGAACTCAGAGACTGAGGGCATCAGCACAACACGGGGGACAACAAACAAACAAAGTGACCCACTGAAGTCCCAAGTGCCAGCCCTTAGAAGCAAGACTTCACTTAAAAACTGAAGAACTGGACCTTACAGCTTCAAGCTATAGGGACCCACACAGACACAAAACTGTGCACGGAGGCACGCTCCGGATCACAAAGTGACACTGGTGGGACCGGGTACTTGGACAGGCTCCCCGAAGCAGCGCGGCACTCAGAGACTTCATACGTCCGTGTCTCCGGTATGTGTTTAGTCCATTTCCTCACGTGCCAGAGACCCGGGCACACGTAGACTCATTAAAATCAATGGGTCTGCGTACACATGCGTGTTTTGCTATGGACCGTGTGTACGTGTGGAGCATACGTGTGTCCGTGTGCTCCATACGTAGACGTGTCCGTTTTTCTACGGCATCACAGGTGTCACACGGGCCGCACAAGGACCGCACGGATGTGATCCCTGTGACTCGCACCAGAGAAAACACACGTGTTTGTAAAAAAAAAAATTCTATACTCCCCTTCTAAAGCACTGCTGTCTCTGCCGTTGCTGTTACTTGCTTCCGACCCCCGCTCATTATGCTTATTGAATATTCACTCCACTGTGGGCGGAAGCAGCAGCAGCGGGGAGTCGACAGGACCGGAGACCGAAGATTAGCACCACGGACAGCAACACCAGGGACAGGTGAGCAGAAAGTTCCCCTTTCTCCGTGTGTTATCACGGATAATACACGGAGAACACATGTGCCATAAAAACGGTGCACGACGGACAATGCGCACCTTTGACACGTCCGTGAAAGACGTGCGTGATTTTCATGGACGTGTGAAGGGGGTCTCACCTACAGTGTGTTTGTCTACTTTCTAAAATTCATCCAACACCACAACTACCCACAGTGAGTACCCTGATCCCTGCACCCTGTTCTTCCAAATCCACCAAACCCCAGAGTCCGGGGCCTTCCCTACCTGCGGAGGGACTGACACCTTGCTGCTTCGCACCATCTGCCTCGGTACTACCTCCAGCAGCGGTGGTACTCCCATTACCGCAACCCGCAGGTGTCATCACAAACTCTTCCCCTGTAAATAATCCCTTTTTCCATTTTTGAGTGTTCACCGAGCCCGGATCTGTACCCCTCGAGCCGCGACCCCCCCGGATCCGGATCCTCTGTAGGCAATTTCTGACAGTTTACATCTTAAAAGTGATGAATGTTTTTTTGACCGTTATCATATAACGCTATGTGACTTGTAGCGCTCCACGGGGCAGAAGGTTAACCTACTCGTCGCCAGGCCGTTTCGGGTCGAGTCAGGTGTTGTCACGAGATGGCCTTGCCCGGTTCCGTTGCCCCAAGACGTACAGTAAATGGTGGGGGAAGCGGGGAATTGGGAAAAGTTTGTCGTGACTCCACCTGCGGTATGCGGCCAGCAGTAGCCGCTGCTGCAGGATTCCTCTCCGGGGAAGATGTTAAGGCAGCCGGGATGATATCGCACCCCACAGGCGGAGCGGGCCCCGGGTGGATGATGAGGGTTTTACTGGCCGTTGGCACCTACGCGCTCGGCGCCGGCGCCGGTAAGGATGAGCCAACACAGTCTCTGCGGGTTCAGGGTGTAGTTTAGTCACAACTTCAGCTGCCAGCTCGGTCACACTGATCACTACCGTGATGAGCTCAGGTCAATCCCAGATACGGTAAGGGGTCACCACCAGTGTTTTGAGAAAGAAGGAGAGAGTGTCCTATTTCTAGCGTGTCCCCTTCAGCAGTTAGGTACCCTGGCTGAGCTCCCTCTCCAAGCCTCATGGCCCAGTAAAGTCCAAATTTTCCAGAGATGTCTTGCCAGAACTATGGTCCTGATGGATCTATTTTTTATGTGAGTGTGTTTCGCATATTTCTACCCCCAAGTGGAACCCACTCCTTAGGTGGCTGGCTTCAGTGACCGGGGAAGTCCCATGATCGTGATGGTCACCCCCCTGCCTACGCTGAGCCATCCCACCCTGTGTAAAGTCTCCTAAGCTGTATGTAGTGTGGGAATGTGGAACACCGGTGATTAACCCCCTCCTTACCTCAGATAGATACCGCACCTTAATTGAGGTGCAGTACCCTGTGGTGACCAGAGCCTCAGGGGTGCCACAGACTCATTGTTACTTAATTCCATAGTTGTAAGTTAAAAACTTCAATAATAAGTACAGTAGTAAAAAAAAACCATGACCATATTTATTGAATGTAATATTGCAATAATATATTAACAAATCACATATGCAAAAAAAAAGGTAAAAATTACAGAAAATATCTTCCCTGCGGAGATTGTGCTGTGTAAGCTTTCCTTCCTACTGTATATGCAAGCAGTACTTGCTCTAGGAATTTGACTACATGTAGTTTTGTGAAAATTGCAGAAGTAAATAAAAGTCATAAGTCTAGAGATGGAAATCCAATTTAGTTGCTAGTGTGACATTGAGTAAATTTACAGTCAATTTTAAAGACATTGATTTATGTTTTATTTAACGCTAATGCTTTATTGGAACGAGAGAGAACTGCAATTGGCGAAGTTCCAGCTTTAGTTATTCCAGAACATGTAAAGATAAGTCCTAGACTCACATGTATTCTGTGCTCTGTGCTGAGCAATTGTGATGGTATTGCTTCTAAATTCATAAAACGCAGGATTGGAGCCATTCTGTATAATGGGGCAAAAGGATTCACTTTGCATTCAGTTTGGTCTCTGTTTCAACAGAGCTCATCATGTTTAGGCAGACATCAGGCAGTGCACAGCGTCTATAACACTGTATAAATGTGAAACTAGTCTAATATGTGGCAAATAATGCCAAACTAAAGAAAGCCGGTATATACAAATTAATGGGACACTGTCAAAATAGTCAGGCTGAGTTTGCCAATTCTTAAGGATCCCATACACATTAGACTAATGTCATCGATATCTGCCGATTTCGACAGGTTCAGCTGACAATCTATTGTGTAAGGAGCACCAGGTGACTGATCATCGGGGGAAATGTCCATTGGGCATGTCTGGCTGCATTGTTCTTCCGTTGATAAGCTGCCACCCGACATCTCAGCTAATGGTTTTCTCGTAGAGAACACAGAAGTGCTCTCAATCGTCTATTGACTTACATTGGCAAAGTCATTTCTTGGTCCCACAGCGTGCAGTGTGATCCAGAAAGTCTAAAGGCTGGCGACATCACTGATAAGAGCAGAATGGTACTGGATCTCAGAGAAGCCGGGGTTAGGTGAGTATATCAACACACTAACACTTTACTGTATACACATATACACAGATTTAGTAAAAGAAAAAATATCTTCATGGGAGGGCTTCTTTAGTTGAGAAATATTATAGGCTAGTACAGTTTCCAGGAAGTGATGAATTCAGCCTTCCAGCTCTAAGAGATAGAGAAGTTACAGGGAAGGTACATACAAAGCCTTATCTTTGTGTATAGTGTTTATATTCTTCTCTACCTAGGTCTACTACAGCATAATAGGGCTCTCATTTAATTTCTTACTCTCTAAGATTTATTATGGAACTATTCAGCAGATAATTTTAGACTGTAGATTAAAACAAAATTAAAAATATATGTACCGTATATTTCGCTTTATAAGACGCACCTGATTATAAAACGCACCCCCAAATTTGGTGAAGGAAAAGAGAATTTTTTTTTTAATGTTAAATGGGGTCCATCTTATAATGCCATTGTCTGTCTAACAAATCATATACAGTATATGTTGCTCATAGCCTCCCATCCTAAAATTAGCCCCCTTAATCTGGATATGGCCCCCTTATATTGTATATAGCCCCCTTGTGCTGGCACACGTCCCGCAGTGATGCCACATGTCCCCATTGATGGCATACGTCCCCTATTGCTGGCACATGTCTCCTATTGATGGAACACGTCCCCTATTTATGGCACACGTCCCCTATTGCTGGCACACATCCCCTACAGCTGGCACAGGTCTCCTATAGATGGCACACATCTCCTACAGCTGGCACAGGTGTCCTATGGATGGTACACGTCCCACTGTGCTGCCCATGGCGCCCTATGGATGGCACATGTCCCCCTGTGCTGCCCATGGCCCCCTATGAATGGCACACCTCCCCCTGTGTTTGATATGGCCCCCTATGGATGGCACACCTCACCCTGTGTTTGATATGGCCCCCTATGTATGGCACACCTCCCCCTGTGTTTGATATGGCCCCCTATGGATAGCACACCTCCCCCTGTGTTTGATATGGCCCCCTATGGATGGCACACCTCCCCCTGTGTTTGATATGGCCCCCTATGGATGGCACACCTCCCTCTGTGTTTGGTATGGCCCCCTATGGATGGCACACCTCCCCCTGTGTTTGATATGGCCCCCTATGTATGGCACACCTCCCCCTGTGTTTGATATGGCCCCCTATGGATAGCACACCTCCCCCTGTGTTTGATATCGCTCCCTATGGATGGCACACCTCCCCCTGTGTTTGATACGGCCCCCTATGGATGGCACACCTCCCTCTGTGTTTGGTATGGCCCCCTATGGATGGCACACCTCCCCCTGTGTTTGATATGGCCCACTATGGATGGCACACCTCCCCCTGTGTTTGATATAGCCCCCTATGGATGGCACACCTCCCCTGTGTTTGATATGGCCCCCTATGGATAGCACACCTCCCCCTGTGTTTGATATGGCCCCCTATGGATGGCACACCTCCCCCTGTGTTTGATATGGCCCCCTATGGATGGCACACCTCCCTCTGTGTTTGGTATGGCCCCCTATGGATGGCACACCTCCCCCTGTGTTTGATATGGCCCCCTATGTATGGCACACTTCCCCCTGTGTTTGATATGGCCCCCTATTGCTGGCACATGTCTCCTATTGATGGAACACGTCCCCTATTTATGGCACACGTCCCCTATTGCTGGCACACATCCCCTACAGCTGGCACAGGTCTCCTATAGATGGCACACATCTCCTACAGCTGGCACAGGTGTCCTATGGATGGTACACGTCCCACTGTGCTGCCCATGGCGCCCTATGGATGGCACATGTCCCCCTGTGCTGCCCATGGCCCCCTATGAATGGCACACCTCCCCCTGTGTTTGATATGGCCCCCTATGGATGGCACACCTCACCCTGTGTTTGATATGGCCCCCTATGTATGGCACACCTCCCCCTGTGTTTGATATGGCCCCCTATGGATAGCACACCTCCCCCTGTGTTTGATATGGCCCCCTATGGATGGCACACCTCCCCCTGTGTTTGATATGGCCCCCTATGGATGGCACACCTCCCTCTGTGTTTGGTATGGCCCCCTATGGATGGCACACCTCCCCCTGTGTTTGATATGGCCCCCTATGTATGGCACACCTCCCCCTGTGTTTGATATGGCCCCCTATGGATAGCACACCTCCCCCTGTGTTTGATATCGCTCCCTATGGATGGCACACCTCCCCCTGTGTTTGATACGGCCCCCTATGGATGGCACACCTCCCTCTGTGTTTGGTATGGCCCCCTATGGATGGCACACCTCCCCCTGTGTTTGATATGGCCCACTATGGATGGCACACCTCCCCCTGTGTTTGATATAGCCCCCTATGGATGGCACACCTCCCCCTGTGTTTGATATGGCCCCCTATGTATGGCACACTTCCCCCTGTGTTTGATATGGCCCCCTATTGCTGGCACATGTCTCCTATTGATGGAACACGTCCCCTATTTATGGCACACGTCCCCTATTGCTGGCACACATCCCCTACAGCTGGCACAGGTCTCCTATAGATGGCACACATCTCCTACAGCTGGCACAGGTGTCCTATGGATGGTACACGTCCCACTGTGCTGCCCATGGCGCCCTATGGATGGCACATGTCCCCCTGTGCTGCCCATGGCCCCCTATGAATGGCACACCTCCCCCTGTGTTTGATATGGCCCCCTATGGATGGCACACCTCACCCTGTGTTTGATATGGCCCCCTATGTATGGCACACCTCCCCCTGTGTTTGATATGGCCCCCTATGGATAGCACACCTCCCCCTGTGTTTGATATGGCCCCCTATGGATGGCACACCTCCCCCTGTGTTTGATATGGCCCCCTATGGATGGCACACCTCCCTCTGTGTTTGGTATGGCCCCCTATGGATGGCACACCTCCCCCTGTGTTTGATATGGCCCCCTATGTATGGCACACCTCCCCCTGTGTTTGATATGGCCCCCTATGGATAGCACACCTCCCCCTGTGTTTGATATCGCTCCCTATGGATGGCACACCTCCCCCTGTGTTTGATACGGCCCCCTATGGATGGCACACCTCCCTCTGTGTTTGGTATGGCCCCCTATGGATGGCACACCTCCCCCTGTGTTTGATATGGCCCACTATGGATGGCACACCTCCCCCTGTGTTTGATATAGCCCCCTATGGATGGCACACCTCCCCTGTGTTTGATATGGCCCCCTATGGATAGCACACCTCCCCCTGTGTTTGATATGGCCCCCTATGGATGGCACACCTCCCCCTGTGTTTGATATGGCCCCCTATGGATGGCACACCTCCCTCTGTGTTTGGTATGGCCCCCTATGGATGGCACACCTCCCCCTGTGTTTGATATGGCCCCCTATGTATGGCACACTTCCCCCTGTGTTTGATATGGCCCCCTATGGATAGCACACCTCCCCCTGTGTTTGATATGGCCCCCTATGGATGGCACACCTCCCCCTGTGTTTGATATGGCCCCCTATGGATGGCACACCTCCCTCTGTGTTTGGTATGGCCCCCTATGGATGGCACACCTCCCCTTGTGTTTGATATGGCCCACTATGGATGGCACACCTCCCCCTGTGTTTGATATAGCCCCCTATGGATGGCACACCTCCCCTGTGTTTGATATGGCCCCCCTATGAATGGCACACCTCCCCTGTGTTTGATATGGCCCCCATGCTGCTGCCCATAGTAAAATAAAACACTCTTTCCTTACCTTTTCCAGCATTGCAATTCTGGTGTCTCCCTCCGTGCTGCTGAGCTCCTGCACTTCCTGTTTCTCAGTGTCGGTCATGTGATCGGCGCAGCAGAGTGATATCATCTCTCCGTGCCTAATCACAGCGGCAGCAGAGAAACCGGGGAGATCAGCGCTGGAGAAGGTAAGTAAAGAGTTTTTTATTTTACTATGGGCAGCAGCATGGAGGCCATATCTAACACAGGGGGGCATGTTCCATCAAAGGGGGGCGCAGACAGATATAATATCCGCCACTGCCCCAGCCCATCACTGCGGTGCGGTTTCAGCACCACGGTGATAGACAGCGGCAGTGCATATTATATGAGCGGGAGCAGGAGATCTCCCGCTGCCTCCAGCAGCCTTCACCGGCCTCCACCAGCCTCCAGCACCGCTCCAGAGCTGCCCCCACCTCCCCTGGGCCCTGTAGTAATCCGTATATTCGGATTATAAGATGCACCCCCTACTCTCCCCCAAAAGTACGTCTTATAAAGCGAAAAAAACGGTATATATATATTATTCACAGAAAGAAGTCAATTAGAAATACTATATATTTATTAACACATATCATTCTCTTTTTCTTTGTTGCAGTCCAGCTAAAAGACAGTTATGAGTCCCACACATTCTTCTTTCTTGTATTTGACCTGTAAGTATACTCTGTATCCAACAAGTTTAAAACTTTAAATGAAATGTATCCTATCTGTAATATACGGTCCTTTGTAAGGACACTAAGGTATGAAAACAGGTTTGCTTTTCTAATAGCCAAAATGGCACAAAATCTATTGCATTGTTTGGATAATCGTAATAATCAGAATGGTTTATGAGGTTTGTGTATAGATGAGAAGAACTTCTCCGATCTTTATCCCAGTGATTGATAGAGAAAAACCGCAGCCAACCATTATTCACCACCGTAAGAGTTGGAGGAGGTAAGCTGAGGTGAAACATTCCCCTCATGGATATATTGGACTCATAAATTATGTGTCATCTGATCTGTCCCTAAACTTTACTGTCCTTACAAATGGCAGCATTTTAGTAGATCTGTTGAATCTCAAGATCCTGGTAAAAGCTTCAAGTATACTGGAAGAACATACACGACAGTGACTCCTTCCCAACCTGAGACAACAGGGAAAAGTCTTAGATAAAATGTACCATGGCAGCCTGCCATATTCTTAGTCTGCAAATATTACTATACAATACAGCAGGAGTGGTGCATTGAGATTGTTATCAATGGCCTATGCATTCTGCCAGGTTTAGATGCAGGACAAAGGTTAGGCAGGAAAGTTGGTAAACCAGAATACAGGTGTCATGAAGCCTGAGGAAGGGGCTAGTCGCAATGTCCCCAGTTAAGGGGGCTATACACGCTGCGACATCGCTAATGCGGAGTCGTTGGGGTCACGGAATTTGTGATGCACATCCGGCCGCATTAGCGATGTTGCTGTGTGTGACACCGATGAGCGATTTTGTATCGTTGCAAAAACGTGCAAAATCGCTCATCGGTGACATGGGGGTCCATTCTCGAATATCGTTACTGCAGCAGTAACGATGTAGTTCGTTGCGCCTGCGGCAGCACACATCGCTATGTGTGACGCCGCAGGAACGAGGAAGCTCTCCTTACCTGCCTCCCGGCCGCTATGAGGAAGGAAAGAGGTGGGCGGGATGTTACGTCCCGCTCATCTCCGCCCCTCCGCTGCTATAGGACGGCCGCTCAGTGACGTCGCTGTGACGCCGCACGGACCGCCCCCTTAGAAAGGAGGCGGTTCGCCGGTCACAGCAACGTCGCCGGGCAGGTAAGTATGTGTGATGGGTCTGGGCGATGTTGTGCGGCACGGGCAGCGATTTGCCCGTGTCGCGCAACAGATGAGGGCAGGTACCCACACTAGCGATATCGGGACCGATATCGCAGTGTGTAAAGTAGCCTTTAGACTTGTAGCATTTTCTGATTATGCAGAATGATGAGGCTGTCAAAAAATAGATAAAGGGTAAAGGTGCATTTACGATATGATTATAGGGAATGAGTGTTTCTGGGAACGCTCATTTCCTGATAAAATCTTTCAGTGTAAACAGGCTGCTAGCAGTTCACCACATGGCTAGAAAAAATCACTAATTTGTTGGGTAAAATTATCTTTTCTTTGCTTCAAAGATCATCTTTCTCGGCCAGACATCATCCTGTGTCTGATTACCTGAGAAATAAAGGGTATCATGCTGCAATTTGCAGATCATATCAGATGGTGCACACCCATTCAAGTCTTTTGGGTGCATGGAAATCATCAGACTGCAGTTGGATGACATCTGAGGGCAGTCCAATTTCTGCAGACTAACAGAAAGGAGAAGATGGAGAAAATAGGTTCTTCAATATTCTCCTGACAGTATCCTCCAATCCTCTATTGTGAGAGAATGGTATCATATGAAGCTGACGCCCTGATCAAACTCTGATCAGTTACTATAATCGCTCCGATTCTCTCACATGAGAGAATCAAAGCTTGTGTGATGCTGGTCTTCAAGTGACAGTAGCCAAAAATCACTGTGTGCCACTGTAGTTACATTTGTGCTTTGTAAAGTTAACACTAGAAGTCCCAGAAATTTCGAGCTCCCCCTGAAGTCCCGAAAGAGGGTCAAATGACCCTTAGTCCAAACTGAATAGAACTAACTAGAAACTAAATGGCTAAACTCAATGAAAAACAGCAACCTCCTGTGGTGCGACAGTAATGGCCTTAATTACAGAACAAAAGATGGCGATTATAGGATGTTAGCTAAAATCCTTCAGGTCATTCGACCCGTCTCTGGGTTCCAAAGGTAGAAATGTTAAATGACCCCTCTCTGGGACTTCTAGTGTTAAACTGTTTGACAAGAGTTTGTTTATGATTTTCTTCTTGTGTTAAAGGAAGACATTCAAGAACGTCACCCTACATCTCCTAACCTACGGGAATAAAATAATTCTAACTTTTTTTATAAACTCATCTGTGGAGGAGAATAATGCTAAATCATTTTGTCTTATTTAATTTTTTTTTTATGCAGTTAGGTCCAAAACTATTTGGACACTGACCAAATGTTCGTGCTTTAGGCTCCGCATGACACTATTTAAGATGTAAAATTAAACAACTGAGATGCAATTGAAGTGGAGACTTTCAGGATTTAATAAAAGGTTTCAATAAAAATATCCTGTGAAACGTTTAGGAATTGCAACTATTTTCCTACAAAGCTTCCTCATTTCAGAGAAAGCAATTGGATAAATTTACTTTACCAGAAATAAAATGCTCATTTTTAATTCTTCGTAGAGAATCCTTTGAAGGCCATGACTGTCTGAAGTCTGGAAGCCATGGACGTCACCAAACACTGGTTTTATTCCTTTGTGATGCTCTGCCGGGTCTTTACTGTAGCTGACTTCAGTTGTTGCTTGTTTGTGGGTCTTTCTGTCTTAAGTTTTTTCTTAAACATGTGAAATGCAGCTTGATGGGGTTGAGATCTGGTGATTGACTTGGCCATTTCAGAATATTCCACCTCTTTGCTTTTGCAGAATATTTTGGGTCATGGTCCATCTGTGCTGTGAACTGTCCAATCAACCTTACTGCATTTGTTTGAATCTGAGCAGATAGTCTCACCCTGTACACTTTAGAATTCATCCGGCTGCTTCTGTCTTCAGTCACATCATTAATAAACACTAGTAGCCCAGGGCCATTAGAAGCCATACATGCCCATGCCATCACGCTGCTTCCACCATATGTTACAGAGAATGTGGTGTGCTTTGGATCATGAGCCATTCCAAGCCTTCTCCATACTTTCTCCTTCCCATCATTCTGGTACAGGTTGATCTTGGCTTCATTTGTCCAAAAAATGCTTTTCCAGAACTGGGCTGGCGTCCTTAGATGTTTTTTTGCAAAGTCTAGTTCGGTCTTTTTATTTTTAAGGAGGTTTGCACCTTGTGGTGAACTCTCTGTATTTGTTCTTATGAACTCTTCTCTTAATGGTAGACTTAGATACTGGAGAGTGTTCTTCACTTGGTTAGATGTTGCGAAGGGGTTTATCTTCACCATGAAAAGGATTTTGTCATCATCCACCACTGTTATCTTCCCTGGTTGTCCAGGCCTTTTTTATTTCCCACGCTTATCAGTGCGCTCTTTTTTTTTTTTTTTTTTTTTTTTGCATAATGTACCAAACTGTTGATTTGCCCATTCCTAAAATTTCTACTATCTCTCTGATAGATTTCTTTTTTCAGCCTAATTATGGACTGTTTCTCTTCCATTGAGAGCGACTTTGACCACATGTTGTGAGTTCACAGCATCAGCTTCCAAATGCAAATGCCACACCTGGAATCATCTTCAGACCTTTTATCTGCTTAATTGATTGAATTACTTTTGGTCCCTTGAAAAAAAAGGCAGCTATATATTAAAGAGCATAATTCCTAAACCCTTCATCCACTAAGGATGTGAATACCTTCAAATTAAAACTGAGAATATTCACTTTAAGCCCATATTCATTATATAATTGTATCTTCAATATGTTTTGATAACAGCTAAAGTGCCAAAAATGGTGTCAGTTTCCAAATATTTCTGGACCTAATTGTACATCGTCAGTTTGTACAGTTTTTGATCATTTATGTAAAAACTATATTAGTCCACTCTTTAGACCTGTTCACTCTATAGCAGTATTATACCTTGTATTTTTTTTTTTTTAAACATAAATTTTTATTGCATTTTTCAGAATTATTACAATATGTCTAACATTTGAACAAGAATAAATTCACCTTACCAATTTACCCACCCTTGTCTTAACCCACCCTCTTTTATTCCCACTTTATCCCCCCCAACATTTTTAATACGCTGAACACCAGGTAGAAGTCGCAAGTATTTTTTTTTTTTATAATTTTTCTTAATATTTTCCCTTCCTCTTTTTAATTTTAGTATGATAGGACTAGATTATTTAAAACAATCAGTTATGCAATTGTAATGTACTGAAATAGCATAGTCTATCTTGGCACAAATGTGAGAGAGGCCTAATTTAACTTCTAGGAAATGTGAAACTGAATGATGTTTGTGTAAGCTATGTATGTGTTATGTCTTCATGTACATTGTTGTCACAGACTGATCTGACAACTCATCAGCATTGTGGTTGGGCCAGACAGTTCCTGTGTATCTCTCTCTAGGAACATGGGAATCTCCTGGACTTACACTATAAGAGATCAATGAGGTCTATGAATGTCATTCTAATAAGCTTAGGATATCTGTCCAATGCCAAATGGTTCTGTGTGATTCTCCCTGAGGCATTCTGTGCATTGTTGGGTCCGGTACCTGCCATCTTGTCCGTACCAGCTGCCCCTGGAGACCTCTCACAGTCAGCTATTACAAGCTCAGATGTCCCTGTACCCGTTCCTGTGACCAGTTATAATTACTCTACGTGTTATTTTTACTTTTGCTCGGCCTGTTTGCTACGGTGCAAGTGAGACCTTCCCAGAACAGCTCCAGGCACATTTGGATCCTGACATTTTAGAGGAGTCTGTTGCATAACAGTTTGGCCAGACACAAATCATTTCACATCAACTAAAACACATATCCATGAAATGTGAAATAAAAACTCATTTAGATAATTATAAGTAATATTTTTTAGAAATAGATTAGTCACCAGCAACATAATTTTATATGCGCTTGAATACCCCAAAATCAAATATCCCATTAACCCCTTAAGGACAGGCAATTTTTCGTTTTTACACTCTCATGTTCTCTTCTCCTTATTCCAAGAGACATAACTTTTTTTATTTTTCTATCGACATAGCCGTGTGAGGACTTTTTTTTGCAGAACCATTTGTACTTTTGAATGACACCATTCATGTTATCATGTGATGTACTGGAAAGTAGCAAAATATTTCAAGTGTGGAGAAATAGCAAAAAAACCCCGAAACCACAATTCCTCATTTTTTTTATTTTTGTTGGGGGGGAGCGGGGTTGTTTTACAACATTCATTTTGCGGTAAAAAGGACCTAACAATATGATTCCCCAGGTTAGTATGATTATTGAGATATCAAATATGCATAGTTTTTTAAATATTTGAGTGGTAAAAAAAATCTGAAATTTGTAAAAAATAAATAATAATAATCACTTGTAACACCATATTCCAAAAGAAGGAACATTTTTAATTTTCGGGATATGGATCTATGTGAGGGATTGTTTTTTCTATTTTTATTGACATCCTTTTGGGATAGATACGATGTTTTGATTGCCTGTTATGACAGTTTTTGTGCTGTTGTGGCAGTCAACGAAAAGCAATTCTGGCATTTTGATTTTTTTATTCTCGCTACGCTGTTTACCTATCAGATTAAATTATTTTACATTTTGAAAGATCGGACTTTTATGAAAGCAGTTATATCATTTTTTTTCATTAATTTAATTTTCTCTTCTTCACTTTTTATTGTATTTATTAGTCCCCCTAGGGAACTTGAACTTGCGATCATTTGAAAATCACGGTCTCCTATGAATGCCAGCTAAACGTTATAAAGATACCAAACATGCATAGTTTTTTTAAGCGGTCAAGAAAACTTTGGAGATTTGTAAAAAAAAATATATTGAGAACCCTAATGTTTTCGAGTCTTCATTGATGGAGCTGTGTGAGGGCTTGTTTATTGAGCCCATAGCCAACGTTGCTATTGATACAATTTTGTAGTAGATACAATGTTTTGATTGCCTCTTATTGCATTTTTTGTGTTGCTGCATCTGAAAATCTGTAATTCTGGAATTTGGATTTTTTTCCCCCATTTACGCCATTACCTATTTTTTTTTATAGACTGGACTTTTAGGCTATGTGCGCACGTTGCATCTGTTTTGATTTTCAAGCAAAGTCAATGGAAATTTGGGCTTTCTTGTGCGCACAATGCTTTTATAAACGCTGCATTTTAGTTGCGTAAAATTTGTCAAAATCTCTGCGTTTGAAGAAGCATGTCAATTGTTTTTGCCATTTTTGCTGCGTTCTACACCCATTGAAATCAATGAGTTGTAGAAAAACACTGCCAAAATGTGAAGCAGTGCGTTTGCATTGCATTATTGTTGCGATCTGCAAGTTTTTTTAACATAACAAAGGCAGGTCTTTCGTCTCTCTCTCTCTCTCTCGGTCTCTCTATGTCTCTATCTCTCTCTCTGTCCATGTCGGTCTCTCCCTCTCACCCCTTCTCTCACATTCACCGATCCACGATCACCGGAGTGGCGCTGCAGGGCGTTCACACTGTGGCAGCTTCTCTTTTGAAAATGCCGGCCGCACATTAATCCATCACGTATTCCCTGATTCCCCCGCCAACCGGCAGCTGTGATTGGTTGCAGTGAGACAGCTGTCACTTCGCTTGGGGCGTGTCTAACTTCAACCAATCACAGCTGCCGGTGGGCGTGTCTATATCGAGCAGTAAAAAAAAAAATAATAATTGAAAAAAAAACGACGTGCGGTCCCCCCAATTTGGATACCAGCCAGGGTAAAGCCACACGGCTGAAGGCTGGTATTCTCAGGATGTGGAGCTCCACGTTATGGGGAGCCCCCAGCCTAACAATATCAGCTAGCAGCCGCCCAGAATTGCCGCATCCATTAGATGCGACATTCCCGGGACTTTACCCGACTCATCCCGAATTGCCCTGGTGCGGTGGAAAATGGGGTAATAAGGAGTTAATGGCAGCAGCTCATAGCTGCCACTAAGTCCTAGGTTAATCATGGCAGGCGTCTCCCCGAGATACCTTCCATGATTAACCTGTAAGTTAAAGAAAATAAACACACACATCCAAAAAATCCTTTATTTGGATTGAAAGACAAAAAAACACCCTCTTTCACCACTTTATTAACCCCTAAAAAACAACTCCAGGTCCGACGTAATCCACGCAAGGTCCCACGACGCTTTCAGCTCTGCTACATCTGAATCTGACAGGAGTGGCAGTAGAACACCGCCGCTCCTGTAAGCTCCATGCAGCAACTGAAGTGAGTCACGCGATCAGTTGTGCTGTCACTGAGGTTACTCGCGGCCACCGCTCTCAGGTGGTGGACTGCAGCTGTAGCCATGAGTAACCTGAGTGAAAGCACAGCTGATCGCGCGGCTCACTGCAGTCACTCAGGGGATTTGCGATCACAGGGGAGTCCTTCATGTGTGACTGCAAATCAAGCCGCGGCACACGCACAGCCGCGCAATCACAATGAAGTCGGGTGAAGTTCATCCGAGTTCATTATGATCGCGTGGCACAGTCTCGCAGCCAGCCATGTTGTTTTTGACAGTGCGGTCTTACTCGGCTCTGCTGCAAGTCTATGGGGATGCTGCAGAGCTGAGTGGGACTGCACTGTGAAAAATGTGTGTTCTGGATGCTTTTCCCACTCTGTCTATGGCAGAGAAAGCATCCAAAACGCATGAATTCTCCAGGAATGTGCGCACGTTGCGTTCGGCTGAATGCGTCTCAGAACGCAGCTTTTTCGGCTGCGTTCTGAGACGCACAGGCAGTGACTTACACGCTGCGGAATAGAGTGTGCACACAGCCTTATGGATCTAGTGATACCAAATTTGTGTATTGTTTTCTTTATTTGTTTATATTTAATGAGGGAAAAGGTGGGGGATTTGAAATTTTATCTTTTTTTTCATACTTATTAAAAAAGATTTAATTCAAAAACATTTTATTTTTCAATTTTCACTGTATCTGTTAGTCTCCTTAGTGGACTTGAAGTGGCAATCATCCTATTGCATCTTCTATTTACAGTGGCATGCAAAAGATTGAGCACCCCTGGTCACGTTTACTGATATTCTGAACAATTAAGCAAGTTGAAGCTGAAATTATCTGTAAAAGCCATCAAGTTAAGGATAACACATATCCTCTGCATTTTAGACAAAAAAAAATATATATATATTTTTTACATTTTTAAATTCACAACAAAAAATAAAGTTGGCCAGTGCAAAATATTGAGTAACCTGCATGGTTAGTACCCTGCAGCACACCCTTTGGCAAGTATCAAAGCTTGTAAATGTTTTTTTGTAGCCAGCCAAGAGCCTTTCAATTTTTGTTTGAGGGATTTTCATGCTTTTTCCTTGGAAACGTCTTCTTGTTCTGTAAGATTCCTGGGTCTTCTTGCATGCACTGCTCTTTTGCGGTCTAGCCACAGATTTTCAATGATGTTCAGATCAGGGGACTGTGAGGGCCATTGTAAAACCTTCAGCTTGTACCTTTTGACATAGGCTAATGTGGATTTTGAATTGTGTTTAGGATCCTTATCCATTTGTAGAAGTCATCCTCTTTTCAACTTCAGCTTTTTTACAGATGGTGTTATGTTTGCTTGAAGAATTTGTTAAACTTTAATTGAATCCATTCTTCCCTCTACCCATGAAATGTTCCCAGTGCCATTGGATAGAACACAACCCAAAGCATGATTAATCCACCCCCATGCTTAATGGTTGGCGAGATGTTCTTGTCATGACCTTCTGTCTCCTTTTTTTCCCAAACATTTGGTTTGATCATTGTGGCCAAGGAGTTCTATTTTAACCTCATCAGTTAACACGACTTGTTTCCAAAATACATCAGTCTTGTTTAGATGTTATTTTGCATACTTCTGATGCTAAATTTTATGGTAAGGACGCAGGAGAGGTTTTCTTCAGATGACTCTTCCATAAAGGCCATTTTTCTGTAGGTGTCTCTGAACAGTAGAACAATGTACCACAACTCCAGAGTCGGCTAAATCTTCCTGAAGGACTTTTGCAGTGAAGTGAAGGTTCTGATTTGCCACTCTAGCAATCCTACGAGCAGCTCTCACAGAAATTTTGCTTGGTTTTCCAGACCTTATCCTGACTTTCACTGTTTCTGTAAGTGCCATTTCTGAATTACTTTTCGAACTGAGGAAAGGGCAACTTGAAAACGCTTAGCTATTTTCTTCTAGCTTTCTTCTGCTTTGTGGGCCTTCACTATTTTGATTTTCAGAGTGCTAGGCAGCTGCTTTGAAAAACCCATGGCTGTTGTTTTATTTGCACAAGGTTAGAGGAAGCTGGGTTTTTATAAAGCTGTGACATTTGCATCACCTGCACTTTCCTAACTATGATAATGAACAAGCCACAAATCTAACAGGCTAATTAAGGTCTGAAATGATAGTCAAAGTTATCTGAGCACACAAATCTCCAAGGGTGTTCAAACTTTTGCATTGGCCCATTTTCATAGTTTTTAAAATGTTAAAGATGAAAATATTTTTTTTTGTTCTTACCTAAAATATAAAGGAAATGTGTCATCTTTAACTTTATGCCTTTTTAGAGATCATTTGATTTTCAACTTGATAAACTGTTCACAATAACAGTAATTTTGACCAGTGGTGCTCAAACGTCTGCATAGCACTGTACAGTAATGTTACAGTATTGCTGTATATATGTAAAATCACAGTCTCCTTTGAACGCCAGCCATGGCCAGGCTTTCACAGGATTACCGTCATGACAGGCATGGAGGTCTTCAGTAAATCACTGGCTGTTATGACAACCTATCAGCACCAACCCCCCATGACATCAAGGGAGCGCCGATGGGTTTATAGGATGATGCCCCTCTCCTTCCGTGCTGTAATATCGCTCACAAATTGCCAATGACATTTGACAGGTTAACACCTGCAGGGGAACCACCACTCTACCTGTGCCTGATAGAGGCAGATGATGGCTGATTATCACAGCCAGCATCTGCTGGCAAATATGCAGGCTCAGCATGTGAGCCCACATAAAAGTCATGGACCCAGCATATGATATACCCAATACGTCATATGTTGGTAAGGGATTAAAGAGAATCAGTCACCAGGAGTTTAATACCCCATCGGAGAGCAGCACAATGAAGGGGCAGGGATCCTGATTCCAGCAATGTGTCAGTTACAGGGCTGCTTGCTGAGGTTATGATAACATTCCTGTTTTAACTGCAGCCGATCTACAAGTTCACTGAATATTGAGCTTTGTATAACCCCACACACACCACTGATTAGCAGCTTTTTGTGTTAATTGTTCATAGGAAGAAAGCTGTCAATCAGTGGGGAGATAGGGGTATTGTTATACAGACTTCAATAATATGGAGAACTATAGGACAGCATGATTACTGTCCTTTAGTTTTATGTTGCTGAAAAACAATGATTTTATCAAAACTACAGCAATCAGCCCAGGAAGTAACACATCACTGGAATCAGGATCTCTGTCTCTTCAGTATGCTTCTCTCAGAGTTAATAGCAAAAACCTGGTGACAGATTCCCTTTAAGAAGTTCAAGAAATGAGAGTCAACCTAGTTCAGTTTGGGTCTGCGGTGTATCAAAATATAAAATCAATTAACCCTTACAGTAAATGCCATACACAGAAAATGATCAAAATGACAGAATTGCAGTATTTCAATCACCCTATTATTATTATTATTATTATTATTAGTTATTATAGTGCCATCAAGTCCATGGCGCTTTACATGTGAAAGGGGTGTACATAATAGGGACAAGTACAATATTCATAAACAATACAAGACACAGACAGGTACAGGAGGATAGAGGTCCCTGCCTGTGAGGGTTCACAGTCTACAAGGGATAGGTGAGGATACAGTAGGTTAGGGTAGAGCTGGTTGTGCGGCGCTGTATCAGGCTGAGGGTTACGGCAGGTTGTAGGGTTGTCAGAAGAGGTGGGTCTTCAGGTTCCTTTTGAAGCTTGTCAAGGTAGGCGAGAGTCTGATGTGTTGAGGCAGAGCATTCCAGAGTATGGGGGAGGCACGGGAGAAATCTTGGATGCGATGGTAGGAAGAGGAGATGAGAGGGGAGTAGAGAAGGAGATCTTGTGAGGATCGGAGGTTACGTGTAGGTAAGTACCGGGAGACTAGGTCACAGATGTAGGGAGGAAACAGGTTGTGGATGGCTTTGTAGGTCATGGTTAGGGTTTTGAACTGGAGTCGTTGGGCAATGGGAAGCCAGTGAAGGGATTGGCAGAGAGGAGAGGTCGGGGAGTAGTGGGGGGGGACAGGTGGATTAGTTGGGCAGCATAGTTTAGAATAGATTGTAGGGGTGCGAGACTGTTAGAAGGGAGGCCACAGAGCAGGAGGTTGCAATGATCCAGGCGGGAGATAAGAAGGGCATGTACTAAGGTTTCTGCAGCTTCTTGAGAAAGGAATGTACGGATCCTTAAAATAAATCAATACATTGTATTTGACTATAATGATATCAATAAAACTTCAGCTTACCATGAAAAAAACATGCCTACCATGGGAATTGATGGAAAAATAAAAACTTAACTTAGTGTTAAATCTGATGCTACAACCTTTTTTTTTTTTAATTTCTCATCTATTTATCTTTAAAACAATTTAATAAAAAAAAACAAAAAAAACCCCAAAACAATACAAATTTGTTATTGCCATAAATATACTGACAGAGAATCATGATGACAGGTAAAATCCTCCCAAAAAATTGCATTTATTCACTCAATGCTTATATTGCACTGTTGGGTATTGGCGCCATTTCAATTTTCGCTTCAGTTAGCAGAAAATCCTGCATGTGCTGAATGTCTACTCCACAGCTTTGCCCATTTTAATGGAGCTAATTCAAACTGACATGAAAACGCAATACTTTTTATGTAAATCCGTGTTGCACAAAAAAATAGTGACTTTTCAAAGCTCTTCTGCCAGTTTTACAAGAAAACCTGTCAATCACTGATTAGGCCCGCCTACTGGACCTTTGTACCCAACATGAGCAGCGATTTCAAGAAAATCCATGCTATCTTTTCCCCACAAACCCATATACAGTATATCAAACTATTCAGCTACGCCTGAACTATAAAATGACACCCACAGGCTGCACATTTCCAAGCTGATGGGTTCTTTAACAATAAGATATATACATACTAATATATAAAATAAAAATGGTAATGATAAATGATGTGTCTTTTAGGATGAAAAGAGGAGAACTGTTTGATTATCTGACCGAACAAGTCACCCTTAGTGAGAAGGAAACAAGGTAAGGAATCGACCCCTTGGTTTACAAAGGTTAATTAAATGTATAAAGATGGAAAGAATTGAATCACAATAGGAAAATCTGTCATGTATGGGGTGGCTTAAAGGGAATCGGCCACCATGTGTTTGTTACTTCATCTGAAAGCAACATGCTGTAAGGGTAGAGGCCCTGATTCCAGCAATGTATCACTTACTGGGTGCTAAGCTGATTTTTTTGTTATAAAATCCTTGATTTATTTGGTGCTGATGTACCAGTTCTCTGAATGTTGAGCTCTGTATAACTCTGTCCACATCACCGAGTGACAGCTCTCTGTGTGCACTCTGCAGAAAACTGCTAATCAGTGGAGGGGCGGGGGTTATACAGAGCTTATGAAAATGGAGGACTACATGGCAGCAAGTTTACCAGTCCTCTAGTGATAATCTCCTGCTGAATAAAGTGTTATTTTGTAAAAGCTACAGAATTCTGCCCAGTCAGTGACACATTGCTGGAATCATGGTCTTTGTTTTTACATTGCACTACTCTCAGGTTAGATGGCAAAAACCTGGTGACAATTTCCCTTTCAGAAGTTTAAAAAGGGGGAGTCAACCTAACGCAATATCGGCCTCATATGTACTGATGGTCCTAAAACCAAAGTGTATATAGAACATCATTCTCATAGGGCGTACTTTTTGGGGGGTTTTTTTACAGAAACTTGAGCATCAGTTAGCAAAATTAGACTATCTGTAGTGATGAGCCCGCACTGCCATGCTCGGTACTGGAAACGACCCGGTCAGACATGGAAAAAAGCTTGTGTTTCCTATTGACTTCCATTATGATTGGTATGTGAGTTGAGCCCGTCTGAGGCTCCGACCTGCTCGTTTCGAGTATCAAGCACTCGAGCATGGTAGTGCTCACTCATCACTAATGATTTGTAAAATCTTCTAAAGTAGATATTTCTAAACCTCAGCCTACACATGCGTAAAACTCTGCCCACCCATAGGGGCCAATGAATCCAAAATATGTAGCCCTTGGTCATTGCAGGTGACGTCATCTCGGACGCATTCGACCAGCCGCTCTGTGTTTGTTATTGATAATGCATGGGATTGTAGAACCCATTTTTTTAAATTACCTAAATTCCGACGTTGTAATAAATCCCAAAGCTCCATATGGCAAAGGTGGCCGTGAGGCGTTTATTTAGGTTACCAATAAAACTCCATAAAACGTTACGTCTTTACTCATAAAATAACAAATATATAGTATGTGTATGTATGTATATATATATATATATATATATATATATATTGTGAGGTAGCGCGGTCGGCTGCGCAGCAGAAGACACGGGATCCAGGCATCAAGGTTCACAGCACACGGTTTTAATGTCCAAACAAAAAGTCCATAACAAAATACATGTGCCTCTCCAGCAGAGGGCTCAGGAAGTTCTGGTCACTTCCCCCACACCCGGCACACCTGCCCTCGTTCCTGTTTCCTTTTAACCCTTCCTTAAGCCTGTAGGGAAACAGCATTAACCCTATAGTGGATTTACTTTCTATCATGGAGTGAGCACAACCTGGGCGAGACATACCGGCCGTCATATATAACCCCGGTCACAGTCTCACATACCCCCCCCCTCAGTTCAAGCGTGCGGGGTTGAACTCCAGCCATCAAGCACGGGCCGCGGGACAAGGCATCGGCGTTGCCCTGCAACCTACCGGCCCGGTGTTCAACCGTAAACCGGAAGTTCTGCAGAGAAAGGAACCACCGGGTAACCCGGGCATTCCGTTCCTTGGCGGACCTCATCCAGACCAGTGGAGAGTGATCCGTCACCAAGCGAAACTGCCGTCCCAGCAGGTAATAGCGTAGGGACTCCAAGGCCCACTTGATCGCCAGGCACTCCTTCTCCACTACGCTATAATTCCGCTCGGGAGGGGTGAGCTTCCTACTCAAGAAGGTGACGGGGTGTTCCTCCCCCTGAACCACCTGAGACAGCACTGCCCCCAGGCCGACCTCCGAGGCGTCAGTCTGTACAATGAACTCCTTCCGGAAATCAGGGTTGACCAGAACGGGCTGTCCGCACAGGACCCCCTTCAGGGCCCGGAAGGAGTCCTCGGCCTGCGGAGTCCACCGCACCATGACGGACTTCTTGCCTTTGAGAAGGTCCGTCAAGGGGGCTGATAGTCCCGCAAAATCCTTTACAAACCTCCTGTAGTACCCCACGATACCCAGGAAGGCCCTAACCTGCTTCGTGGTCAGGGGTCTAGGCCACTTCTGGATCGCCTCAACCTTGTTAATTTGGGGCTTAATCACTCCTTGGCCTATCACGTAGCCCAAGTAGCGGGCTTCCGTGAGTCCCAATGCACATTTCTTGGGATTGGCTGTCAATCCGGCTGATCGAAGCGCGTCCACCACCGCTTGTACCTGTTCCAAGTGGGTCTGCCAATCGGAGCTGTAAATAATGATGTCATCCAGGTACGCTGATGCATACGCCTGGTGGGGTTCCAGCACTAAGTCCATCAACCTCTGGAACGTGGCCGGAGCGCCATGTAACCCAAAAGGCAAGACAACATAGTGGAAGAGACCCTCCGGCGTAACAAAAGCGGTTTTCTCCTTGGCGGACTCCGTTAGTGGCACCTGCCAGTACCCTTTGGTCAGGTCGAGCGTGGTAAAATATCGCGCCTGTCCCAGCCTATCAATCAGCTCATCCACCCGGGGCATGGGGTAGAGATCGAACTTGGATATTTCGTTCAATCTCCTAAAGTCATTGCAGAACCTTAAGGAGCCATCGGGTTTTGGTATTAGGACAATCGGACTAGCCCATTCACTCCGGGATTTTTCGATGACCCCCAGGCGTAACATTGTCTTTACTTCCTCCGATATGGCTTGTCGTCGAGCCTCCGGTACCCGGTATGACTTCAGGCGTACCTTCAGGTGGGGCTCGGTGACAATATCATGTCGTATCAGACTGGTCCTACCGGGCAGCTCGGAGAAGACATCGGGGTTCTGCTGAACCAACCGTCTGGCCTCTCGCCTCTGTTGCTTGGTGAGGGCTTCTCCAATCCTTACTTCCGGTTCGTCCTCTCCGGAGGTCGCTGGAGCCGGATGTGAACGACCCGAAGAGGAGGGAGGTGGGGAAAAAACAGCCATCAGGCTTTCCCGTTCCTGCCAAGGTTTTAATAGGTTGACATGGTATATTTGTTCAGGTTTCCGCCTACCGGGCTGCAATACTTTATAGTTAACCACCCCTACTCTTTCCTTTATCTCGTAGGGGCCTTGCCACTGAGCCAGGAATTTGCTCTCCGCCGTGGGGATCAATACCAACACCCGATCCCCGGGTTTAAAGGTCCGCACGGTGGCTTGTCTATTGTAGCGGCCGCTTTGCGCGGCCTGAGCCTCCTGTAAGTGCTCCTTCACAATTGGCATGACCGCGCTTATGCGGTTCTGCATACCCAAAATGTGTTCAATCACACTTTTATGGGGGGTGGGCTCTTGTTCCCATGTTTCCTTTGCCAGGTCCAACAATTCCCGGGGATGTCGCCCGTATAACAATTCAAAAGGCGAAAACCCCGTGGATGCCTGTGGCACCTCTCGTATGGCAAACATCAAATAGGGAAGCATCATATCCCAGTCTTTCCCGTCTTTTGAAATCACCCTTCTTAGCATGGTTTTCAGGGTTTTATTGAAACGCTCGACTAAACCGTCCGTTTGCGGATGATACACAGACGTACGCAACTGCTTGATCTGGAGTAGCCGGCATAGCTCTTTGGTCACTTTAGACATGAATGGGGTCCCCTGATCCGTAAGGATCTCCTTGGGCAATCCCACCCGGCAGAACACAGCAAACAACTCCCGAGCTATAAGCTTTGCTGCAGTATGTCTGAGAGGTATCGCCTCGGGATACCGGGTGGCATAGTCAACGATCACTAGGATGTGTTGGTGCCCTCGAGCGGACTTTACGAGGGGCCCCACCAGATCCATCCCTATCCGTTCAAAAGGGACTTCTATAATGGGTAACGGTACCAACGGACTGCGAAAATGGGTCAGGGGTGCAGTAAGCTGACACTCCGGGCAGCTTTCGCAGAACCGTTTTACCTCCCCAAAGACCCCGGGCCAATAGAACCTTTGCAATATTCGCTCCTGCGTTTTCTTGACCCCTAGGTGGCCACTCATCAGGTGTTTATGAGCCAAGTCGAGGACCCGCCGGCGATGCGGCTGGGGCACCACCAACTGTTCTACCCCTACGCCCCGTATTTCATCTACCCGGTAGAGTAAATCCTGCTTAAGAGCGAAATGGGGGTACCTTACCTGGGCACTGGGCAGCTGTGCCACCCCGTCAACTACTGTCACCCGACTCCGGGCATGTATTAACGTAGGGTCCTGGAGTTGGGCTGTCCCAAACGTATCCGGGGACGCCTCCAACTCCGGGATGGGCTCGACCGTCTCAGCCTCTCCTGCCAATACCTCTAGGGGTGACCTATCGGGTTCACACTCTGTCCCTATCATCGTGACCCCTACGGCAGGTGTCCCGGATTCAGGATTGTAGGGCTCAGGTCCCGGACCGACCAATATCTGAGGGGACTTAGGGGGTCCCCTCCATAAAGTCCAAAAATAGGGCAGATCCCTTCCTAGGATCACGTCATAAGGAAGAGTGTTAAGAAGTCCCACCTCATGTTGCACCTGACCGCAAGGTGCTGTGATGGTGACAATCCCCGTGGGATAGTCGTGGCGGTCCCCATGTATGCAAACCACCCCCACAGTGCGTCCTGTGGCCTTTACTTTAGCTCTCAAGGTGGATCGCACCAGGGTCACTAAGCTTCCGGAATCCAACAATCCTGTAACCGGACATCCATTCACCTGTATTTGGCACAAGTGGGGCTCTGTCTCTGGGGAGACCAGGTCAGCGGTACACACCACCTGAGCATACATTGAACCCCGCCGGGTAACCCCACAATCCATGGGCTCCGTGGTGAGTGGACACTGGGCTTCCATATGTCCCACCCGCTGGCACCGCCAACATCTAATGGGGACGGAAACCCCCTTGACGGGTTGTCGTTTAGGGTACAGAACCTTCCGGACCTCAGGAATGGCGGCCGCGGCCTCAGACGGGACGGTAGGGGACTCCTGTACCGTTGTCAGCGGTGGGTCCTTGGCCCTAGGCTTGGAGGGGCCGGACCGACGGGCGGTACGCAAAGTCTCAGTGTCCCGTATCAAGTCCTGCGTAGCCACATGCCGCTCTACCAGGGACACTAATTGGTCCAGGGTACTCGGGTCACCCTGTCCTACCCACCGTTGAACGGTGACGGGTAAAGTGCGCACAAAACGATCCACTACTACCCTTTCCACCATTTGCGCCGGGCTCAGAGTGTCAGGCTGCAACCACTTTTTTACAAGATGTAATAAGTCATAGGCCTGGGAGCGTACGGGTTTGGCTTCCTCATAGAACCACTGATTTACCCGCTGAGCCCGTACATAGGTATTCACCCCCAACCGAGCCAGTATTTCGGCTTTCAGGGTCACATAGTCAATGGCGTCCTCGGTACCGAGGTCCAGGTACGCTTTTTGGGGTTCCCCCGTCAGATAGGGCGACAATACCTCAGCCCACTGCGGGGTCGGCAGCTTTTCCCGCTCGGCCACCCGCTCAAACACCGCCAGGAACGCTTCCACATCATCACCCGGGGTCATCTTTTGCAACGCTTGTCTCACCGCTTTCCGGACGCTGCCGTCGTCACCCGGTCCCGGGGTTGTTGCTGCCGGTCCGGCACGGATCGACTTGGCCAGGAGAACCATCTGTTCTTGGTGCCTTTTTTCCTGCAATTGTAAGGCTTGCTGCTGACGTGCATTGGCCTGCTCCATCTGTTCTTGGTGCCTTTTGTCCTGCACTTGCAAGGATTGCTGCTGACGTGCATTGGCCTGCTCCATCTGTTCTTGGTGCATTTTGACCTGCACTTGCAAGGATTGCTGCTGACGTGCATTGGCCTGATCCAACTGTTCTTGGAGTTTTTTTTCCTGCACTTGCAAGGATTGGAGCAGGTGTGCATTGGTCTGTTGCTGCTGTGCATAAGCCTGAGCCAAATGCTTTAGTATGTCCTCCATGGCGTCGCCGGGTTTGGGCTGTAGTATAGCCGCTCGAATCCAGGACATGCGCAGCTGGGTCACCAGGGATGGATGCTACACCTCACCGGCTGTCATGCCCGCCGATTCTCCACCATATGTGAGGTAGCGCGGTCGGCTGCGCAGCAGAAGACACGGGATCCAGGCATCAAGGTTCACAGCACACGGTTTTAATGTCCAAACAAAAAGTCCATAACAAAATACATGTGCCTCTCCAGCAGAGGGCTCAGGAAGTTCTGGTCACTTCCCCCACACCCGGCACACCTGCCCTCGTTCCTGTTTCCTTTTAACCCTTCCTTAAGCCTGTAGGGAAACAGCATTAACCCTATAGTGGATTTACTTTCTATCATGGAGTGAGCACAACCTGGGCGAGACATACCGGCCGTCATATATAACCCCGGTCACAGTCTCACAATATATATATATTAATATGTAGTTTAGCCGACAACTTGGCGAAACTACCTACCAAGAGACCAAGGCTATGTAACCTTTACCCAAACGGCCTCTAAAAGAGAGGCCCCCACAAAAACGCCTCGCAACATCTTCCTATGGCATTTTCAACACCAACATTCCATATATCCAACACTACCGGAGTGAAATGGACACTATTTGCTTTATACAACCCTGGAATAAACCCTTCCAACTCTGTGTGCCGAATTGAAAAACCTCATACCGCCACCAAAAAACTTTCCATAGCTCTGTTTACACGCTTTCTTATGGACTCTATGAATCTAAGATTCGGACAATCCCAGATCAGGCAGGGAACAATTTCGGAAAAGACCAAGACACATAAAGGAAACATCGACCGAATAGCCTTAAGGTCATTCCTCATTTGCCATAAAAGCTCTAATGTTCTAAGCCTTCCGATATTGTTCCCCGTCAAATGAACAATAATCAAATCCGGGTGGGGGAATTGAGAAGAAAGCTGTACTAATTTAAAACATAACGCCTCCCATCGCATACCTTTTTTCCCAACCCACCATACCACCACCCTCCTAGTGTTAAAAAATAAATTTGAAAATTTTCGTCGTTTGGCCGCCCTCTTCCGAGCCCAATAAACATAAGAATGGCCGACAATCCCGATATGCAATGGTCCCATAAAGAGAAAAAGAACAAAAGAAATGAACAAATTCAAATGCAAAAATAAGGACGTATATATAACTTCACCCTATTCGAATGCCATCTCCCAATCCTTTTAATATGTTCTTCCGGTAAACCACGCCTTGCTGCCTCCGTAGGAGCCCCTATATGGAAAGAATGGGAGGAAAAACGCTAACCCGCTAAACCCAGTTTTCCCAAACAATTCCAAAACACCTCAGAAAATTGATATACTGTCAATGGAGAGCCATCACCGTGCATTAGTAATGGGCCATGAAAGGCCGATCTAACCCTTAAAAATGCAGATAAATGCTTATGTGAACATAAATCAGATCCAGGAATAGCTTGCAACTTAACCCACTTCCCGATACCTACTTGGTGCATTTTAGATTTTCGTAAAAATATTGAGATCCCCATCAGCGAGATGCTGATATCACTCGAACCTAAACCCGACAAACCCATCTTATTCTTAGCAACAAGCTAACCCACTCTAAATGCCCCAAAAAATGCCAATGTGAAACCAGCTCTGAATAACAAACACTCATATTTATTGAAACAAACATCCTGTAAAACATTCAGTAATTGGGACAAAAGTGCAGGCGAAACAGGTCTCCTCCCATCTGGATGGCAGTGCTTTCTTTTAAAGCCCTTTAGAAATTGCTTCACCGGAAATAAACTCAAAAGAGAAGCTTTACCAGCTAATTTTAAGAAAAAAGACATTTCCGCTATGGACTTATACATCCGGGAATAACTGTAACTATTATCCACCAAACCTTGTAAAAATTGTAAAAACAGCGAAGGATCTACTGACCAAACATCCACTTGTAATGCAGCATAAAACATGTGCTACTCATGCCACGCAGCCAAATAAGCGGCCCATGGAACTGCAGACACCGACATCCGGATATAATCCGACACTAATTCCGGACAAATCCCATAGTTCCATGCCTTCCCGATTGATGAAGGGAAATTCCACTGTGAGAACCGTCCAATCCTGGTGAAAAAGAAAATCATCTAGACGGCTGAATGCCACCTCCACCAACTCCACTTTTATTCACACGTTAAGCTGTAAGCAAATCAGCACCAAACGCCTCAGCAGTTTACATACCTGAGGCGATTTGAACGATAAAGTATTTAAAGCTAATACCACCCCTTTATCATCAGACTGAATCTTCACCCGTCTATTCTGAAAGTCCGATCCCCAAACAGAAAAAGCTACCACAACCGTGAAAACTTTACAGAGTACCCGATCAAACCTGAATGATACTCCTTCTGGCCAGAGTCCCATAACCCACTGAGAACAAAAAGACACCACAAAACCATCCTTCCAAATCGACAACACCGATAAATCAAATTCCGCTGCCAACACAAACGGTGATTGGATACAACAAATCCCGTTAAACGACTCAAAAAATTGTAACTAAACTGAAAAGTCTGCCTTCATACCACTAGAAATTCTCACATGACTAAACGAGGAGGATAACCCAGCAATAGAATCATATAAACATCTGCAAAAAACTCTGGCCATGGGCATAATCCTCAAAGCAAAGTTAAACCTGCCCAACAAGGACTGCAAAACCTTAAGAGTAACTTTGTCTTTAGCCAAGACACTCAAAATCTCAACCCTAAGCCTATAGGCCGCTTTACATGCAACAACATCGCTAACGAGATATTGCTGGGGTCACAGAATTCGTGACGCACATCCGGCCTCGTTAGCGACGTTGTTGCGTGTGACACCTACGAGTGACCGCTAACGATCAGAAATACTCACCAAATCGCTAATCGTTGACACATCGTTCATTTTCAAAATATCGTTGCTCGTGCTGGACGCAGGTTGTTCGTCGTTCCTGAAGCAGCACACATCGCTATGTGTGACACCCCAGGAACAACGAACAACAGCGTTCCTGCGTCCTCCAGCAACGAGGTGGGAGTGACGTGAATGTGGCTGCTCTCCGCCCTTCCACTTCTATTGGTGGCCCGCTGATTAACGTCGCTGTGACACCGCATGAACCTCCCCCTTAAAAAAGAGGTTGTTCGCCGCCCACAGCGACGTCACTAGGAAGGTAAGTATGTGTGACGCATACCTCCGATATTGTTCGCCACGGGCAGCGATTTGCCCGTGATGCATAATTGACGGGGGTGGGTGCGATCACTAGTGACATTGCTAGCGATGTCGCAGCGTGTAAAGTGCCCTTATGAACCTTGTCATATGATAGCCTCAATTCCGTCCTCAGCGTATCCAACGTGATACCAAGAAAATCTAAACAGAAACATACATGCACAGTTATGTCTAATCCTAAAGGAACACCAAACTCATCCATGACCGTACAAAATTTGTTCAATAGCACACTACAGTCAGGGGAAGATGGTGGGCCAATAAATAACAATCATCCAAATAATGGATCAAACCACCAACCGGACATCGCTGCTCCGTAACCCAATGCAAAAATGTTGAAAGCAATTCAATGAAAAAGCAGGATAATGAGAAGCCCATCAGCAGGCAGATAAATATAATCTAAATCCCGCACTATTGCAGCCAATCCAAACCGCCCGTACCACAGATAGCCAGGTCAATCACAGCCCTGCTTTGCTTCTGTTACCATACATCTGGATAAAACCAGAATCTCCTCATGAGGATACCTCATGAATACTATGCACCTTAACAGTCAAACAGGAAAAACAATAATATTAACAAACCTCTTAGGCCTTGTGCGCACTCGCCGTTTTTTGCCGTGGATTTGCTGCATGTTTCGCTGCAGAAAATGTTCATAACATCTCTGCAGTGATTCACCAGCAAATCCTATGGGAAAAAAAAATGCTGTGCGCACTAGGCGGATTTTGACAGCTGCATGTCTTGCTTCGGGATTCCCACAGCAAAAACAATTGCATGTCACTTCTTTTCCGCAGGTAGCTGAGTGATTTCACTCCATTGACTCCAATGTAATCGTGAAATCCCGCAGGGAATAACGCAGGTAGCAAATTCTGTGCGGTTCATTGCGTTTTCCTGCATTATTCCCTGCGGTATTTTGCGTTTTCGGGACATAATGTTCATCACTGCCTGCGGTAATGTTCATCACTGCCTGCATTTGCAGGGAAGTGATGTCATTATGACAGGAAGAGGAAGCGGAGCAGAGAGTAAACACACATATCACAGTCACACACACACAGCTCACACTTACACACAGACACGGAAATATAGAATACACATACAAATCAAACGTACATATAAAAATAATAAAAAAAAACAAAACGTGGGCTCAGCCGTATTTTTACCGTCCAGCCAAGGTAAACACACAGCGGCAGCCCGGTATTCTCAGGCTGGGGAGGGCGAGGGCCAGGGTTAATGCCCCCCCTCCCGCAGCCGAGAATATCAGCCCGCAGCTGCCCCGAGACTGTCGCATCCATTATGCGACAGTCCCGGAGTGTCCCCGACTCTTCCCGATTGCCGTGATGCGGTGGCAATTCGGGGTAATAACGAGTTAATGGCAGCGGATCGCTGCCACTAAGTCACAGCTTAATCGTGGCAGCGTCTATGAGACAGCTTTCATGAGTAACCCGTAAGTAAAGTAAAAAACATACACACACCGAAAAATCCTTTATTTTAAATAAAATAACAAAAAAGCCCCCTCTTTCACCCCTTTATTACACTCCCCAACACACAGTTCCGGCATAATCCACGCACGTCCCACGACGCTTGCATCCAGCCGCGACTGACACAGTACAATGCAGCCTCTTAACTAGACTGGAGAGAGGTAATTACAAGTCATTTCTCAAAGGTCAGTAATGTGAACACACTACCGCTCGGGAGAAATGCAGTCACAGGGACTCTATTGATTGAGCTGTCCTCTATCTATTGATTATCTATCTATCTATCTATTGATTATCTATCTATATATCTATCTACCTATCTATCTATATATATCATCTATTCCTCTATCTATCCCTCTATCTATTCTTCTATCTATCTATTTATCTATCCATTATCTATCTATCTCAGAAGGAAATTACCTTTTTTTTTTCTTTTTTTTCTTCAATGTGCTTTATTGCATTGAATGCATGTACCATGTACCAACCAGTGGAAAAACCGCACCAAAACCGCAACAAAACGCATGCGGATTTCGGTGCGTATTTTTGCGTTTTTTTCCGCGGGTGCGGAAATCTTTTAGTGCCTGCGGAATTTTCTTAAGAAAATTCCATTTTCTAGTGCGCACAAGGCCTTATAATAATCGATAATATGGTCCACAATCCCATGCCGCCCTCTGCTCTATTTGATTCTATGGCTATCATGATGAGTAAAGCAAATAATGTAAACCCTAGGGTCATTAAAAATGTATTACGATTTAACATTACTTCCGACAGGAAAATAATGCGAGCCCTGCTTGAAGTTGTTGCATACCTGCATTCCCAGAATATCGTTCACAGAGACCTGAAACCAGAAAACATACTACTGGATGATGATATGAACATCAAGTTGACAGATTTTGGTTTCTCATGTCAGATTCCTGAAGGAGAGACACTAAAAGGTATGACATCCTATGGGGAGGGGGGGTACTGTAATGTCATTACTGATGTAACACAGCACCCCTGGCAGCTATAATGATGATTGCTAGGTTTATATAGGTTCTGAATTCTGTGTCTGCCATTCAGTGTGAGCCTATAACAAGCCAAATATTGCTGATGTGTTAATGTACCATGTTCATCTATTTACAAATGCATTGCCTTCAAATATATTCCCCAGATGTATGGAATTTATGTATGAATATATACAGTTCTATGTGTTGCCTATTAACCTTATAAAAAGTACACCGTTACGGTATATGTTGTGTTGTATGTATGTACAGTATTACTCAAAAGTCTGGATACCTGTTCATGCAATGGTTTTCCACATTCTTATGGGAATGTGAACATTGTGAATTCAGACTGAAGGCAGCAAAACCACAAGATAAGGGTAGCAGGGCCACTGGGACTCAGCGATCATGCTTTCCTTGAATTTGGAGTTGCAAGAGGTGGAACACCTGAGAAGATACAGACTTCAAGGCTTGACTTTAGCAGAGCAGACTTCAAGGGCCTAAAGGCAAAGATTGGTAGAATTCCATGGCACCTAATACTTAGACACAAACTGCACACGAAGGATGGGAAATCTTCCATAAGGAAATCCTTAATGCACAAGAACTAACAATACCTAAAAGGAAGAAAAATGGGAAAGTCGTAAAGAAACCAGGATGGATGAACAAAAAATTACATCACCTGCTTAGAAAGAAAAAGGAAACATACATCAAATGAAAGATGGGGGTTATACCTAGGAAAGAATACATGGCAGTTTGCAGAGTCTGCAAGACAAGCGTCAAAGGAGCTAAGGCTGAACACGAATTGAGGCTTACAAAAGAGGCCAAGAGTAAGGTAAAAGGATTTTGGGGGTATGTTAAAAGCAAAAGAAAAGTTAAGGAGATGATAGGAGTCCTGCAGAATCAAAAAAGTGAAACAGTCAACAAGGTGGAACAGCAGGTGGAGATACTAAATTCGTATTTTGTATGTCTTCTCCCAAAAAACTAATGCAAGCATCAACAATAATAATGATAGAAGTGATGATCAGGAGGATTCCAAGTTGACAATAAGCAAATAATTGATATTAGAACACTTAGGCAAGTTGAAGGAAACCAAGTCCCAATGTCCAGACGATTGACACCCTAGAGTCCTGAAAGAGATAGCTGAGGAAATAATAGTACCGCTTGCCATAATCTTCAATAAGTTATGGGAAACAGGAAAGGTCCCTCTAGATTGGAAAAGGGCAAATGTGGTTCCTATCTACAAAAAGGGGAAAAAGGAGGATCCAGGGAATGACAGGCCAGTAAGCCTAACCTCTATTGCAGGAAAAATCTTCATGCAAATTGTCAAAGAACATTTACTTAGGTACCTGGATGGGAAGGCATTAATCAACCAAAGCCAGCATGGCTTTATGACCAATAAAACATGTCAGACCAACCTAATTTCCTTCTACAAAGTCACTGAATGGTTGTACCAGGGGAATGCTGTGGATATAGTATACCTTGACTTCAGTAAGGCATTCGATAAAGTATCACATGACATCCTCATTGAAAAAATTATCAAGTACGGAATTGAAAAAAAATCAGTAAGATGGATTTACAACTGGCTTATTGATTGGGCGCAACGAGTAATACTAAATGGATACACATCAATCTGCAGGAAAGTAAAAAACAGGGTGCCGCAAGGCTCTGTCCCGGGGCAATGGAATTATTGGAAAACTCAAAACATTTGCAGATGATACTAAGATAGGAGAGTAGCCAACACTAGAGAGGAAAGAGAGCGCATTCAAAAGGATCTAGACATACTCGAACAATGGGCTGAGGAGAAAAGAATGGTTTTTAACAGGGACAAATGCAAAGTCCTACATCTGGGTAAAAGAAATGTAAAAAGCATATATAGTATGGGAGGAAAAGAACTAGGTGATAGCATCGGGGAAAAGGATTTGGGTATAATAGTGGATCCCAGATTCAACATGAGCCAACAATGCGGATCTCTCTCTCCCTCTCCCTCTCTCTCTCTCTCTCTCTCTTTTTCAATATACGCTCAGCTCGACTTATATTTCAAAAGTAGCAGCTAAGTGCCACAAGGACAATAATTGCCATAGATTTTACTCATTTTAGTCTCAAGGCTACATATACACTCCTCAACATTGCAATTGCCACACCAAGAAGGAAAACTTGTGAAATCATTGGATCAATAGAAAAGTTTATGATATGCAAATGATTAAAAATTGTAATCAACATTTTCAAAACATCTCAATTTATTTAATATTTAGAAAGGGAGCCATTTATAGAAATACACACACTTACTTGTACATGCATTGACATGTTATTAGTGAGGTTATTAAAGGGGTTGTACAGTCTTCGGATAACCCCTTCCCAATCCGAATGTTTCTCCTTTTAAAATAATAAAACTTTTTCTCACCTCCAATGGCAGCGCAAATCCAGCAGTGTCAGCACTCGCTCTCATGGGATCGCATATCATTGTGACATCACGTGATCCCAGCTGCCAATCAGCGCTTCACTCTCCCCACCATAGAAACCCTCTCACTTCTTTCTGATGTAAGCTATTCGTCTGAAAACAGGGAGGGTGAAGCGATCACTGATTGGTCATGATGTCACAGTAGTATGTGATCCCGGGAGAGCAAGAGTTGTCACTGCTTGAACAGTGCCGTCATTGGAGGTGAGTATAAGTTTTATTATTTTAAAAAAGGGAAATATTCAGATTGAGTAGGGGTTGTCCGAGCATTGGATAACCCCTGTTATGGTTGTCTGAGGAATTTTCCGCCATGCCGAATGAACTTGGGCACAGAAATAGTCAAGGTCCACTGCTGGCAGCTTCCTATGTTATTGCTGAACAGTGACATCCCAGAAGACAAGATTCGAGACGCTGCAGGCGATGGTAGCACATTCCTATGCATGTGCTTAGTGTACATCGCAGAAGTGATGTGAACAGAGCCATAGATCATATACTTTATGGCAGCATTCCATGCGGTACACAACAAGAATCTTGTATAGAAATTATTGGTTAATTATACCATAAGTAAATGGCAAGTGATTGACTTGTAAGTCGGCTTCAATTGGGTTTGCTCTCGGCTAATCTTTTGGGGACAATTATTTAACAGAACATAGCCCACCAGGGCTATGAAAGCCATAGCAGAGAAAGTCATATAATAAACTCAATGCAACCCTTTTCCCAAAATCAATACACCAGTATTGGTATACTTGCCAACTATAGCACTCAATGTTTCCGTCAACCCCCGTAGGCAGAGCGCATCAATACCCACCTCCCAATTCAAACTCTTTGTCAGTGCAGCTGTGAGGAACAAGGAGAGGGGGAGGGGCTGAAGACTCCTGTTTCAGATACCATTTGGGTCACAGTGTTGGGATCCCCAGCAATCATCCTTTTATCAGTAATTCTCCATATAGGTCATAAGTAGTATTCATGTAATCAACCCTGTGGCCCCCACTGAGCAGCAAGTAATCCTATCCATATGCTAGTGAGAAGATCCCTTTAATATAGAATGTGCCCTTATATTTAAATGCTTATAAATCTGTACTTTATTTTTATTTTGCATTAAGAAATATGTGGTACCCCAGGATACTTGGCCCCTGAAATTCTTCAGTGCTCCATGGATGAGTACCATCCAGGCTATGGTAAAGAAGTGGACATGTAAGTTATTACGGTTGTAACAAGACTTGGTGATGCATTGTACAGTACAGACTGCTTCCATAATAATCCATACAGTGAGCTGTGTGGCAGACATACTATAAACACGTTTTACTATGTAGAGTTTGGCAATTTTAGTACATGAAATTAACATTAACTTTCTCATGTACAGGTGGAGCAGCGGAGTGATCATGTACACCCTACTAGCAGGTTCACCCCCATTTTGGCACAGGAAGCAGATGCTGATGTTACGCATGATAATGAATGGAGAATATCAGTTTGGTTCCCCTGAGTGGGATGATCGATCAGACACAGTTAAAGACCTGGTATAGCATGATCCTTATGTTTTAAGGCTCTGGCTGCCTACATTTTATCTAGTAAATATGTTACCCTTAGAACCTTATCAGAATACCGACATATTTTTCTATGGGTTCTCATTGTGTGTCTCCTATATGTCAACTTAATTTTCTATCAACTGAACCTAAAAAGAACCTTTGTGGTGGGGCCTGAAAATGAATGAATACATTACCAACTACCATGTTTCTCTGAAAATTAAACTAAATTAATTTTTTGTGTTTTTCCCCGAAAAATGCGCTAGTGCTTATTTTTGGGGTAGGGCTTATTCTAGGGGAAACACAGGTTGGGGGTAAGTTTATCCACCCAAAAAAGCAGACCCCCCCCCCTCCCCTTCCCAGCAGAATTGTACTTACTAGACCCCGGAGGTTTGCATGGCTCTCAGGTCCTTCTGCAATCTTCAGCGGGTGCTCCACGCGGTCCTCCCCTGCTTCTGACCAACAGACTCAGATACATCAGATCGCACACACACACTCACCTTCATCACATCGCACACACACACTGATACTCACACACACACACACTAGATCGCACACACAATCACACATCAGATTGCACACACTCAACACAGATGACGATACCGATTGCTTCTGGCAGGCAAGGGAAAATGGGACACAGTGCAGTGGAGCGCGAGAACTTGCGGTGGAATGCATAGAGGACCTGCGGTGGAACGCATTGCTGTGTTCCACCGCAGGTCCTTCTGTGCCGCCCCCATGCCAGCAGCCGAGCTGCTCGGATCCGGGTTCTCAGTAGCTCGAGGGTCTCCGGACCAGGGGGTCATGCGGCTACTCAAATGAAGGGGGTATTTACAAGGGATTTATTAGAGTTCTGTGACGCCACCCGTGGTATGTGGTAATTAGGAGTACCATTCTGCGGTTGGGAGTACCCGGGGTGATGGAATGGGGCAGCCAGGTGTTAGAACCCTCCACGGGTAGGGGGAATACCCCGGGACTCAGTGAGGGGTGCCGTGGGATTCAGGGGTCACTTTGGTACTCACTCAGTTCATTAAGCAAACACCGACAACTGGTAAAACAAGTCTCTGGACACCGCTGCCGCTGAGGGGAGCTTAGTTCGGGTCCTGTCCCCAGTGGTGCTGCCTGGTGATCCGTGACCTGCCTCCTGGCACTAAGTTTACTTCTTTGGTGGTCTCGGTAGTGTGAAACTTGCCGGGTCCCACTCCCCACTATGGCTAAGTGTAGGAGCTTGCTCTCAGGGCTCATGCTTGGGATTTTCTGGACTGTTTTGGATTGGAAAGTCCTATCCCCCTCGTTGTGCTAGTGCCCCGATTTTAGAGCGGTTGGGAACGAATCTTGAAGGCTCCGTTCTCCACGGGTAAATTATCGGGTTGCCTGAAGCTACTCCCCGACCTAGGGTCCACGTACTTAGTCCCAGCCCGGAGATGGTGCAAGGCCGCCGGCTGTCCTCCTCGACAGATCCGTGCCCCTTTCCATGATCCCCTGCGACTGGGGTCCAACTCCTCTAGGCCCAGACCACCGTCTGCCACCTAGATTGTTTCCCAGGAGCCCCGCTTCCGACCTCTTCTCCCTTTCACTTCCAGACTACTCTCTCTACTTGGCATTCCTCACCTCCTCTCCCGATAGTCCAGGGACATCACACTTCATTTGTTCCACCGCAGGTCTTCGCGCTCCACTGCACTGCGTCCCAGGTTCCCCTGCCGACTAGAAGCAATCGGTATCACTGGATGTGGTGAGTGTTTGTGTGATCTGATATACAGTATTTGTGTGATCCGATATATGTGAGTGATCTGATGTGTGCGCAAACAGATGTGTGTGGGTGTGTGATCTGATGGGTGTGGGATCTAAAGTGTGTGTGTGTGCATTCCACCGCAGGGCCTCCCATTTGGCGTCTGGTGAGTATGATTGTGGGGTCTTTTGTCTGCTTTCTTCTCTCTTTTGGTGGTGTCTACCTTCTATAATGAAGTTGTCCTGCAGTATTCTTTAACTTTTTTTAGCTACATGGACACTTCAATATTGAACTAGGGCTTATTTTCAGGGTAGGGCTTATATTTAAGCCTTACTCCAAAAATGCTGAAAATTCCTGCTAGGCCTTATTTTGGGGGAGGGCTTATTTTTAGAAAAACACAGTAGGTATTACTAGTCTCTTTTTAAGCAGGGTGCGATTCCTCACTGTCAATACAGTGGACAGTATAAGTACTGTAGGTACATGCACCATTGGCAAGGGGAATGGTAATACCTAGTGGTCAATTTATGAATACACTTCCAAGACGGAATTACAGAAGAACTACACAAAGCAGAGTTTTAAGAAAAGATTCTCTAGCATTGTTATGTTGTACATGTCAAGTATTTACTTAAGGGGTATTTCAGAAAGGCTGATAAATGCTCTTTAAAGGGGTTGCTCCAACATGTCAACCTCTTTCCATATTGAAGTTGACCTAATGATTAACTGATCACCATGGGTCCAGCTTCATGGATATTCAGTTATCTGTCATCACCGGTTTGCTCCCATCGGCCATACATTTCCTTTAGAGTGGTTGCTATATGGATAAAATAGTCCTTAATAGATGCTTTCTGCCCAATCAGGGCATTTTGGGTGGGGTTGTTTAGATGTGTCACTGTATTCACCTCCATCTTCCGTCATGAAGGCTCTTCTGTCCATGCTACTAATGCAGGAGATGAGACTCTTCATATAGAAGTAGCAGAGCATAGGGAAATATGATGGTATTCTGATAACTTTATTATGGCTATAAAATCAATTTTTAAAGACAATGACATTCTGAAATCTTATTTATTACATTAAATCAAGGCAAGAGTAATTTTAAAAATAAGATTTTTTTTTATCTAAGATTGCACGACTACTCATAGTGAACCCTGAAAGACGTCTGACAGCAGAGGAGGCACTAGCACATCCCTTTTTCCAACAGTACGTGGTGGAAGAAGTGCGCCATTTCAGTCCATACAGGAAGTTTAAGGTAAATCTGTCATTCTGTTTCATACATGTGAAATTGTGTTATAATTACTTGAAATTATGGCCCTCATTCATCAGGAGATCTTCATGATGGTTTGATGGGTGGGGAGGAGTGGAAAGCTCCTGATTCATTAACAGCTGTATAACTATTATTGAAACAGTAGCGTCTGATGAGTGGTGTGTGCCTCACCACAAATCTTACTCCAGTCCTTGCTGGAGTAAGATTTGTGTTGTAGCAAACCCCACTGCTCATCCTGAATTTGACGAATAGTGGTCGCCATGCCCGATCCTGCACAAGCTCTGCCACTTTGTTGCAGCTGGGTGAAAATGACGTAAGAACAACAAAAGTCACAAAATTTTAGCATAACTGAGTTACGCAAACATTTTGCAATTAATTGAGCTCTGCATGTTTCCTAGTAGGCAGAACATTAAGGAATACAACTGCTATGTGTCTTTTCTACACACGGAGGAGTGTTTACCTTATACAGATATGGCCTAAAGCGTTGGCACCCTTGAACTTGTTCCAGAAAACAAAGTATTTCTCCCAGAAAATTATTGCCAGTACATGTTTTGTTGTAGACATGTTTGTTTGCTTTGTTGGTATTGGAACAAACAAAAAAAGAGTGAAAAATAGCAAATTGGACATAATTTCACACAAAACCCCAAAATGGGCAGGACAAAATTGTTGGCACACTCAATTTTATACTTGGTTGCACACCATTTGGAATAAATAACTGCAATCGCTTCTTATAACCATCAACAAGCTTCTTACACCTCTCAATTGGAATTATGGGCCACTTTTCTTTTGCAAACTGTTCCAGGTCTCTCATGTTTGAAGGTGCCTTCTCCGAACAGCAATTTTAAGATCTCTCCACAGGTGTTCAATGGGATATAGATCAGGACTCATTACTGGCCACATCAGAACTCTTCAGTGCTTTATTTCCATCCATTTCTGGATGGTTCTTGAAGAATATTTGGGGTCATTGTCCTGCTGTCAGACCCATGACCTAGGACACAAACCCAGCTTTCAGACACTGGGTAGTACATTGCGATCCAAAATCCTTTGGTAATCTTTAGATTTCATGATGCCTTGCACACACAGTTATGGCATCCAGTGCCAGAGTGCCAGATGCAGCAAAACAACCCAAAACATATTTGAACTTCCACCATATTTCACTGTAGGTACTGTATTCTTTTCTTTGTAGACCTCAATCCATTTTTGATAAACAGAATAATTTGTTTTATCAAAAAGCTCTATCTTGGTCTCATCTATCCACAAGATGTTTTCCCAAAAACATCTTTAGCAAACTGCAGTCTAGCTTTTTTTATGACTCTGTGTCAGCAGAAGGGTCCTGCTGGGTCTCCTGCCATAATGTTTCATTTAATTCAAATATCGACATAGTTTGTGTTGACATTGATGAACCCTGAGTCTGCAGGACATCTTGAATTTCTTTGGAACTTGATTGGGGCTACTTATCCACCATTCGGACTATTGTGCGTGGCAAGCTTTCATCAATTCAAGATTAGCTACAGTGCCATGAGTTGTAAACTTCTTAATCATGTTGCACACTGTAGACAAAGGAACATCAAGATCTCTGGAGATGGCCTTGTAACATTGAGATTGTTGATATTTTTCAACAATTTTGATTCTCAAGTCCTCAGACAATTCTCTTCTTTCTGTTCTCCATGCTTAGTGTGACACACAATGCAAAGACTGAGTCAACGTCTCCGCTTTTTATTTGGTTCCAGATGTGATTTTCATATTGTCCACTCCTGTTACTTGTCACAGGCGAGTTTGAACAATCATCACATGCTTGAAACAAAGTTGTTCACACACAATTTTGGAAAGGTGGCAACAATTTTGTTAGACTACTTTTTGGGATTGTGTGTGAAATTATGTCCAATTTCCCTTTTTTCTCATTTTTTTGTGTTGTTCCAATATACACAAAGGAAGTAAACAAGTGTATAACAAAACGTGTAAATGCAATAATTTTTTGGGAGAAATACTTCATTTTTTTTGAATAATTTCAAGGGTGCCAATACTTTTGGCCATGACTTTGGCAAAGCACCATTTGCAACTGGAGTTGTACAAATCAGTATGTAATGAGCTTTTTTTTTTTTTTTTAAACCACCATAAAGTCAATGGGGTCGATTAATCAATGCATTTGTGCCTTTGGTTAAATATAGTTTCTTGGCTTTTGCTTGTTTATTCATCTATGCCCAATTCCTTGAATTTTTTCCTTTTTTATAGTCTTTTTTTTGTGCTTGGTTGTGGGGGTTTTTTTTAGATCGCCACTGTGGGATAGTTTAAAGTTTCCAAATGTGTTTGCCTAATTAATATTTGTGACTTTCACAAAATTTGTCGCAACTGTACTCCAGCCCCTTCCTCGCTTTATGTTATATATACTAGTAATTTTGCCATTTTGCAAAAGACATGCGACTCTGTGAAAAAAAAAAAAAGTTGCAAAAAAAGTTCAAGACAAAACTAACGATTGTATTAAACACAGAGCTGGAATATATGAGTGCAGCTTTAAGGGAAATCGGTCACCAGGTTTTTGCCACCTGATCTGAGAGCAGCATAATGTAGGTGCAGAGATCCTGATTCCAGTGATGTGTCACTTACTGGATTGCTTAGCCTAGTTTTGATAAAATCACTGTTTAATCAGCAGTAGATTATCATTACAGGACTACTTGTCCTGCTGCAAGGTAGTCCAGCATATTCATGAGCTCTGTATAACTTCTAGATCTGCAGAGAGAAAACACTGAGTTTATCAAAATTACAGCAAACAGCTCAATAAGTGACACATCGTTGGAATCAGGATCTCTGTCTCTACATTATGCTGCTCTCAGATGAGGTAGCAACAACTTGGTGACAGATTCCCTTTCAAACTTGGTCAATCCTGCAAAAAGTAGTAAAATCTGCAAATACCATACCACTAATTCAGTATACAGTATGGGTAAGTTATTGAAACCTTACAACCGTATTAGACACCATGGCACAAGGTGACATTTTTCATTGGCTGTAGGACATTGATGTTCACCAACACTGCTGCTTATTCCATAGTGATGCCTTCTTGTGGCGTGACCTCACTATGGATGATGCACTGCACAGATCACTGGTAGGCTAAATAAGACGTACAAATTAATAAATACAAAATCAAGATTGAAAACAAACAAACAACTAGTGAAATTCAGTAAGGTGCATATTTGAGACTGTTCCCAGACTTCTGACTTGCTGGGAGCCACCAGGGGCCAAACATAGAGAAAAGCCTACTACACAGTGTGTCCACTTATATCCTGTCCACCGCCATTAACTTGAGAATGGCGGCAGCTATAGGCATAGAAGTGGTGTCTAGGTATAGTAAAGTAGCCATGCGCTACGCAGTGAAACCACCTATAGCGCCACCTGGTGGAAAACAACGGAGTTAACCTTTTTATTTCGAAAACGGAACTAGATAGAGAAAAAAAGTGAATTACAAAGTCGATTCGTATTGAATTGATGATACCCTACAATTTTTTGATTCACTTTTTTTCTCTAACTCCGTTGTTTTCCACCAGGTGGAGCTATAAGTGGTTTCACTGCGTAGCGCATGGCTACTTTACTATACCTATACACCACTTCTATGCCTATAGCTGCCACCGTTCTCAGGTTAATTGCGGTGGACAGGATATGGATAGACACACTGTATACAAATTATTGTGCAGTTCACAGAATTACTCTTATTGGGCAATACAAAGAAAAATAATTCAATGAATCTAATTGTGTATTTACAGGTGGTCTGTTTAACAGTCCTTGCCTCCGTCCGTATTTACCACTACTACCGTAAAGTGAAGCCAGTTACCAAGGAGATTGTAGCACGGGACCCATATGCAATCAAGCCTATTAGAAAGATGATTGACGCTTGTGCATTTAGGATCTATGGACATTGGGTGAAGAAGGGCGAGCAGCAGAACAGAGCGGCCCTCTTTGAAAACACAGCAAAGGCCATACTCCTCTCCTTGGCTGCGGAGTCCAGTATATCCTAAGCACCACAAAACAAGAATGCTTGCCCATTAAATAGACACCGTGTGAGAGCCACTTCGGTATAAATATATGTGTGTATGTAAATATATTTATTCAATATTTATGCAATGTAAAAAATGTTATTATTACCCTATTTTTAAGAAGGTTGAATTCTGACTTCACACAAATTGGTTTGGCATTTGCCAGCTATTGGGATGCAGTGAGCAAGTCAATTCTAAAGGTTTGCTGGATTTAACACTAGAAGTCCCAGAGAGGGGTCATTTAACATTTCTACCATTGGAACCCTATGGAGCTCGAAATTTCTGGGACTTCTAGTGTTAAAGGGAACCTGTCACCAGATTTTTCGCTATTAAACTAAAAGAATCACCTTCTGCGGCTCCTGGGCTGCATTCTATGAAGGTGCACCTTGGCCCTGACTCCCCTTTCAGACCCCAAAAATAACTTTATAAAACTTGGCCCTTAGGTATGCTAATTACCTGTGTTGGCCAGATGGGCGGGCTCATTTTCTGTTCCTTTGTCCCCCTCCTGCCGCTGATCGCCATCCTCCTTCCTTGATTGACAAGATGACGCCCTCCGTCATCTTCCTCGTCGCATTTTCAAATCTCGCGCCTGTGCAGTTAGGTCTGCTCGCGCAGGTGCAGTTCGCTCTGCCATATCGCGGCCAGAGCAGAAAACATAGCTGCCCTAGCTCGCGCCGTTGAGCTAACTGCGCAGGTGCGAGATTATGGGCGGGTACTGGGATGACGCTGGTGAGGTCATGCACAGAGCCGACCTCACCAGTGCCATGCTCGTACCCGCCCATAATCTCGCGCCTGCACAGTTAGCTCAACGGTGCGAGCTAGGGCAGCCATGTTTTCTGCTCTGGCCATGATATGGCAGAGCGAACTGCGCCTGCGCAAGCCGACCTAACTGCACAGGCGCGAGATTTGAAAATGCGACGAGGAGGATGACGGAGGGCGTCATCCCATCAATCAAGGAAGGAGGACGGCAATCCGCGGCAGGAGGGGGATAAAGGAACAGAAAATGAGCATGCCCATCTGGCCCACCAAGGTAATTAGCATACCTAAGGGCCAAGTTTTATAAAGTTATTTTTGGGGTCTGGAAGGGGAGTCAGGGCCAAGGATCACCTTCATATAATGAAACTCAGGAGCTGCAGAAGGTGATTCTTTTAGTTTAATAGGGAAACATCTGGTGACACGGTCCCTTTAAAGTGGTTGTACCAAGATCGCAACCCATCACTAGGGGCACGAGTTGCCGTAGAATCCAAGTTTCGGAGCCTATAGGGGTCCAAAAGATCCCTTTGGCCCATATGAGAAGATTAATCCTATTACAGAACCTTGAGAGTTGGGGGGCCCTGTTAGAGATCTTTGATTGGTGCCCATAAGCTTCAAGTAACACAACTGCCTATGCACAGAATAGGTGATAAGCTGCTATTCACCGGGGGTCTCACTGTTCATGAGAATGGTGGGCCCACGTTCCTTACCATACTAGAGAAGAGGTTGAGCTTGTGGATTTATAGTATATGGGACATAGACTAGTCGAGTACAATGCTCTTATCTTTCCCGATTCTCAATCACTGTGAATAATGGGTGCACATGCTGGACTGCTGCTTCTTCTAAACAGCAGACTGAGTTCTTATGATTGGACCTTGTGGTTGGAACCCCAGGAATCAGTAAATTATCACATATCCAGTAAATATGTGATACGTAAAGTGGATCTGCCTTTGTTCAATGCAACATATAAGTACAGGGCAGAAGGGTTAACAATAATCCTTTTACAAAGAATAGGCTTAAAGGGGTTTCACACGTTGATTTTAAGGTTGATTTTAATCAATAGATCTTGGAATAATAATTTCCACAATTGGATGTGTTTATATAAAATGTCCCTGTGCTGAGATAATGTTATAAATGTGTCCCTGCTATGTACTGTGTAATGGATGTGTCTGGCCATACAGGGAAATGGTCGGATTATACGCAATGACAGTATACAGGGGGGTCATAGATGATTCTTTTTGTGAGGTAAAACATCTCCCTGTGGGTTTAAAAAAAAATGTTTTACCTCAACGTAAAAATTATTTGCGATCATGGGCTGTAATATTTGTATATTTTTTTCGATGTCTTCCATGCCCAGGAGATGTGGTATGCTCAGACCATGTCCCTGTACGGTCAGACACGGCCATTACACAGTACATAGCAGGGACTCACATATAAGATTATCTCAGCACAGCAACATTGTTTACAAACACATCCAATTGTGGAAATTATTATTATTCCAAGATCTATTGATTAAAATGAACTTTGTGGGAAGACCCCTATAGAGGTCCAGTTTTTATGTGAAGAGTGCGGCCATTACTTCTCATCTCAGTGCTGAGCGACAGTCGCCTCTATACAGTGTGCACATCACTAGATGGGGAGCCAAGTTTAGACAGGTAGATCACACATTGTACAATATGTTTCATGATGGTTGTAATAATGATATACCTGCTTGCGCACTATATGCTATAGACTGGCGATTGCTAAATAAGATGATATGCTTAATGAACATAGAATTGGGTATAAAATGACGCACTAGGAGCAGAAAGCAGGAATGGACTTTTTCCAGCCAGTTCTACTTTGTGCTTCATGTCAAATAATAGTTTCTTGTTGGTAAATCTTACATATAAAAAAAATAATATTGCATCTCCTTTGTACTTTGCAACTAAACAATCAGGAATGATTTCAGTCTAAATGTACTCATGTAGACAATAAACTGTCTTCTCTACCTGCTCCAGTGGTTTGTCACAATTTATGCGTTTTACCTCACAGTGCGAGTTGTGTAACAGCAGCACTGCATTTGTGACCCAAAAGTCCTCCAAAAATTGCTAGAAACAACTACTTCTCTCTCTGTGTTAAATCTGTTTTCTCTCTTGCACCCACAGTGTCTACATCATCGCTAAGCCTCATCACTCCCAAGCATTGGTATATAGTACATTGGGAACGTTTCTGTTTGCAGCCTGACCCCTGGACACGGCGTAACAGTAAATCCTGTTGTCTATGCCAGCCAAACTGTGATGATGAGGCATAAACTGTCACACAGCTTAGACTCTAACACCATCTGGCCTTCCATGTTGTCCTCCTCACACAGTATGTAACCCAGGCACAGTTTAAGGAGGACATCAGTCTTCAATTACACACCCACATTTCTCTAACATTTCCTTGCTTAAATATATTTATACAGGGTTAAGGGTAAATTAAAGAAGTGTAGCTCGTCAGGTACTTGCACAATGTGTAATGCAAGCACCCAGGGAGCAAGCAGAACACAGCCATAGGTGCAAACAGTCCCATTTTAATTAACAGCTTTACGTCTTTGCTTTACACCCTGTAGCTGATGCCATATTTTAGTTTTCATTCACAATGTCTGGAGCAAGAATCACAGCTCCTAAATAGCTGACACTTAGGAGAACACATGCAGAAGATTCCTCGGGAGTCTGTCTTAAAATATGTACCCTTGCCTGATATGTCCTTTCCAGAAAAGGTCAAATATATGGATCAGCCATTAGGAAAGTAAATATTGTTAATGATGTGTACTGTAACATCCATGGCCAGTCATTTGTAATAAAATACACTGGAAAATCAGCATATTATATACAGATTGTGTCATGATGTTTGCTGCTGTTAAAGGGAACGTGCCACTAGATTTTTCTACCCCATCTAAGAGCAGTATGATGTAGGGGCAGAGACCCTGATTCCAGCAGTGTCGCTGTATGATAATATCACTATTAAATGCGGAGTTCTGTATGACCACACCCACACCAATGATTGTCAGCTTTTTGCCTATGCACAGTGTACACAGAAAGCTGCCAATCAGTGGTGGAGGCAGGTCATACAGAACTCATGAATATGAAGAGCACATGGCAGTAGGTTTATTAATCCTTTAGTGATAATCTCCTGCTAAAACAATGAGCCCAAAGCATCAAGACTAGCATTGTTCACATCAGATCATTGGCATACACCTCTGTGTGCTCCTCACCACTAATCCTACTCCAGTCCCTGGTGGAGTAACATTTGTGGTGTAGTAAGGGTACTTTCACACTTGCGTTGTTTTCCTTCCGTTACAATCCGCCCTTTTGGAAAACAGCGGAATCCGTTAACGGATTCCCATAGACTTGCATGGATGACGGATTGTACCTAAAGGACCTGCGTTGCTTCCGCTGGGCGACGCTCCGTTGCTTCCGCCCAGCGGGAGGAACGCAGCATGTAACGTTGTTTTGAGCTGCGGAATCCTCTGGATAATAAAACACAAACTTTACTTTGGCTCGCGGTGGCCGAACGTTCAGCTGACCGCCCGGCCGTCGGCAAGTGACAGCGCTCAGCTGAGTGCCCGTCCGCTGGCATGCCCGGCCGCCGGCATGCCTGGGCGCCGGCAAGTGACAGCGCTCAGCTGATCACCCGGCGGTCGGCTGCAGGGAGTGATCAGCTGATCACCCGGCGGCCGGCAAGTGACAGCGCTCAGCTGATCACCTGGCGGCCGGCTGCAGGGAGCGATCAGCTGATCACCCGGCGGCCGGAAAGTGACAGCGCTCAGCTGATCACCCGGCGGCCTGCTGCAGGGAGTGATCAGCTGATCACCCAGCGGCCGGCAAGTGACAGCGCTCAGCTGATCACCCGGCTGCAGGGAGCGATCAGCTGATCACCCGGCGGCCGGCTACTGGGAGCGATCAGCTGATCGTTCACAATAGTCTGCTGCCGGTAAAACTGTAAAAAAAAAAAACAAAAACCAAAAAAACGGATTCCGTTGTTTTGCAGCATCTGTTGCATCCGTTGTGCCACTATATGTAACACATCCGTTGCATCCGTCACACTACGCAATGCAACGGATGCCGTTCAACGCAAGTGTGAAACTAGCCTAAATGCCGCCATTTGTTATAAATTTGAAGAGTCACTGTCACCATGTCCCCATCCTGCCCACTTTGTCAGAGGTGGGCGAAAATGGCGTGAGAAAGCCATAAGTTAACTTTATCGTAAAAGTTTTGATGAATCGGTAAGCAATGTCAATTGAGCTTATGGGAGATCAGGCGGAGGAATGGGGCATGGAGTCTGACCACGCCTATGGTGCACTGAGAAGCCCTCATTTCCATATTAAATAAAACCATTTTTCTGTTCAACTAAAGAAGTAAAATCTACAGTTAGGTCCAGAAATATTTGGACAGTGACACAATTTTCGCGAGTTGGGCTCTGCATGCCACCACATTGGATTTGAAATGAAACCTCTACAACAGAATTCAAGTGCAGATTGTAACGTTTAATTTGAAGGTTTGAAAAAAAATATCTGATAGAAATTGTAGGAATTGTACACATTTCTTTACAAACACTCCACATTTTAGGAGGTCAAAAGTAATTGGACAAATAAACCAAACCCAAACAAAATATTTTTATTTTCAATATTTTGTTGCGAATCCTTTGGAGGCAATCACTGCCTTAAGTCTGGAACCCATGGACATCACCAAATGCTGGGTTTCCTCCTTCTTAATGCTTTGCCAGGCCTTTACAGCCGCAGCCTTCAGGTCTTGCTTGTTTGTGGGTCTTTCCGTCTTAAGTCTGGATTTGAGCAAGTGAAATGCATGCTCAATTGGGTTAAGATCTGGTGATTGACTTGGCCATTGCAGAATGTTCCACTTTTTTGCACTCATGAACTCCTGGGTAGCTTTGGCTGTATGCTTGGGGTCATTGTCCATCTGTACTATGAAGCGCCGTCCGATCAACTTTGCGGCATTTGGCTGAATCTGGGCTGAAAGTATATCCCGGTACACTTCAGAATTCATCCGGCTACTCTTGTCTGCTGTTATGTCATCAATAAACACAAGTAACCCAGTTCCATTGAAAGCCATGCATGCCCATGCCATCACGTTGCCTCCACCATGTTTTACAGAGGATGTGGTGTGCCTTGGATCATGTGCCGTTCCCTTTCTTCTCCAAACTTTTTTCTTCCCATCATTCTGGTACAGGTTGATCTTTGTCTCATCTGTCCATAGAATACTTTTCCAGAACTGAGCTGGCTTCATGAGGTGTTTTTCAGCAAATTTAACTCTGGCCTGTCTATTTTTGGAATTGATGAATGGTTTGCATCTAGATGTGAACCCTTTGTATTTACTTTCATGGAGTCTTCTCTTTACTGTTGACTTAGAGACAGATACACCTACTTCACTGAGAGTGTTCTGGACTTCAGTTGATGTTGTGAATTGGTTCTTCTTCACCAAAGAAAGTATGTGGCGATCATCCACCACTGTTGTCATCCGTGGACGCCCAGGCCTTTTTGAGTTCCCAAGCTCACCAGTCAATTCCTTTTTTCTCAGAATGTACCCGACTGTTGATTTTGCTACTCCTAGCATGTCTGCTATCTCTCTGATGGATTTTTTCTTTTTTTTCAGCCTCAGGATGTTCTGCTTCACCTCAATTGAGAGTTCCTTAGACCGCATGTTGTCTGGTCACAGCAACAGCTTCCAAATGCAAAACCACACACCTGTAATCAACCCCAGACCTTTTAACTACTTCATTGATTACAGGTTAACGAGGGAGACGCCTTCAGAGTTATTTGCAGCCCTTAGAGTCCCTTGTCCAATTACTTTTGGTCCCTTGAATAAGAGGAGGCTATGCATTACAGAGCTATGATTCCTAAACCCTTTCTCCGATTTGGATGTGAAAACTCTCATATTGCAGCTGGGAGTGTGCACTTTCAGCCCATATTATATATATAATTGTATTTCTGAACATGTTTTTGTAAACAGCTAAAATAACAAAACTTGTGTCACTGTCCAAATATTTCTGGACCTAACTGTATATTGCAGGTATCCGTTTTAGAAGGACTATGTCCTCTATAGGACTGAATAAGTAGGTTAAATCATATTTTGGGGGTGACAGACTCCTTTTAAGCTCATTCTCCCTTTTAAAGTCTGCAGTTTGTATTCTACACTTCAATTTTATTTTTAATACATTTCTTATAAAAAGCAAAGAAATACAAAACTGTATAGAAACGCACAAGAGGATAAAGGCATGTTTATAGAAGATATATAAACAGTTATATAAGGCAGAATTTATAACTTGGTGTAGTAAAATAAAGCTGGCCATACACCTTAGATCAGGGGTCCCCAATCTGTGGCGCTGGAGCCAGATGTGGCTCTTGGGCTCGTGATGTGTGGTTCGCGGCTGTCCACAAGCTTGGCACCAGGTCCAGCAAATAGTTATGAAGAGCAGGTTTCCAGATGGTGACTTTAGTGATTAGCCCAAGACAGAACATACCTGGATGAGCATATACTGGCCTTGGTATAGGAGGATACTGCCAGTCAGAGGAGATGCTTGAAGCTGTATGCGATATTGTTATGTGATAGCTTGATATGAGAATACCGAAACATGGGAACTTCTGGATGTACAGTATATCACAAAAGTGAGTACACCCCTCACATTTGTATAAATATTTTATTATATCTTTTCATGGGACAACACTGGATATGACACTTTGATACAATGTAAAATAATCAGTGTACAGCTTGTATAACTGTGTGAATTTGATGTGCTCTCTAAATAATTCAACACGCAGCCATTAATGTCAAAACTGCTGGAAACAAAAGTGAGTACACCCCTAAGTGAAAATGACCAGATTATGCCCAATTACAAGGCCTCAGGTGTGAATGGAGAGCAGATCATACATTTGGTGTTATCATTCACACACTCTCTCATACTGGTGGTCACTGGAATTTCAACATGGCACCTCATGGCAAAGCGTTCACTGAGGAACTGAAAAAAATAATTGTTGCTCTACATGAAGATGGCTTAGGCTAGAAGAAGATTGCCAGTACCCTGAAACTGAGCTGCAGCACGGTGGCCAATACAATACAGCGGTTTAACAAGACAAGTTCCACTCAGAACAGGCCTAGCCATGGTTGACCAAAGGACTTAAGTGCACATGCTCAGCATCATATCCAGTGGTTGCCTTTTCAAAATAGGCATATGAATTCTGGCAGGATTGCTGCAGAGGTTACAGGGGTAGGAGGGGGTCCACCTGTCAGTGCTCCAACCATACACCCACACTGCATGAAATTGGTCTGCATGGTTGTTGTCACAGAAGGAAGCATCTTCTAAAGATTATGAAAAAAAAGCCCGCAAACAGTTTGCTGAAGACAAGAAAAGTAAGGACATGGATTACTGGAACCAAGTCCTGTGGCCTAGAAGAACTTATTTGTTTCAGATAGTGTCAAGAGTGTGTGGCGGAAAATATGCAAGGAGTACAAAGTAGAAAGACAAGTGTGTTTTGCCTACAGTCAAACATGGTGGTTGGAGTGTCAGTGTGGGAACCATAAATGCCAACATGTACTGTAACAGACTGAAGCTGAGCATGATCTCTCCCTTCTGAAACTGGGTCACAGGGCAGTATTCCTACATCATAACGACCCCAAACACACCTTCAAGATGGCCACTGCCTTGCTACAGAAACTGAGGGTAAAGGTGCTGGACTGGCCAAGCATGTATCCAGACCTAAACCCTATCGAGCATCTGTGGGGCATCCTCAAACGGAAGGTGGAGGAACATAAGATCTCTAACATTCACCAACTCCATGACGACATCATGGAGGAGTGGAAGAGGATTCCAGTGGCTCCTGTGAGGCTCTAGTGAACACCATGCCAAAGAGCATTAAAGCAGTGCTTCAATATAATGGTGGGCACACAAAATATTGACACTTTGGCCACAATATGGTCATTATCACTTTGGGGTTACTCACTTTTGTTGTCAGTGGCTTAGCTATTGTTGAAATATTTAGAAGGCACACCACATTTATGCTGTTATACAATCTGTATGCTGACTTCTTTACATTGTATCAAAGCATCAGATCTTTAGTGTTGTCCAATGAAAATATATAATAAAAAGGTTTACAAAAAATGTGAGGGGTGTACTCATTTTTGTAATATACTGTAAGTACAGTCATATGAAAAGAAGGGAATTTTGTTTACTTACCGTAAATTCCTTTTCTTCTAGCTCCAATTGGGAGACCCAGACAATTGGGTGTATAGCTTATGCCTCCGGAGGCCACACAAAGTATTACACTAAAAGTGTAAAGCCCCTCCCCTTCAGCCTATACACCCCCCGTACTGCTACGGGCTCATCAGTTTTGGTGCAAAAGCCCGAAGGAGGAAAAAATTATAAACTGGTTTAAAGTAAATTCAATCCGAAGGAATATCGGAGAACTGAAACCATTTAACATGAACAACATGTGTTATACAAAAACAGGGGCGGGTGCTGGGTCTCCCAATTGGAGCTAGAAGAAAAGGAATTTACGGTAAGTAAACAAAATTCCCTTCTTCTTTGTCGCTCCTTATTGGGAGACCCAGACAATTGGGACGTCCAAAAGCAGTCCCTGGGTGGGTAAATAATACCTCATAATAGAGCCGTAACGGCTCCGTCCTACAGGTGGGCAACTGCCGCCTGAAGGACTCGCCTACCTAGGCTGGCATCTGCCGAAGCATAGGTATGCACCTGATAGTGCTTCGTGAAAGTGTGCAGGCTCGACCAGGTAGCTGCCTGACACACCTGCTGAGCCGTAGCCTGGTGTCGCAAGGCCCAGGACGCTCCCACGGCCCTGGTAGAATGGGCCTTCAGTCCTGAGGGAACCGGAAGCCCCGAGGAACGGTAAGCTTCGAGAATTGGTTCCTTGATCCACCGAGCCAGGGTTGACTTGGAAGCTTGTGTCCCTTTACGCTGGCCAGCGACAAGGACAAAGAGTGCATCCGAGCGGCGCAGGGGCGCCGTTCGAGAAATGTAGATCTTGGCGGACGTAGGTTTCCTAGCCTGTCTCATAGTGGCAATGACCTCTTGAGATAATCCTGAAGACGCTAGGATCCAGGACTCAATGGCCACACAGTCAGGTTGAGGGCCGCAGAATTCAGATGGAAAAACGGCCCTTGAGACAGCAAATCTGGTCGGTCTGGCAGTGCCCACGGTTGGCCGACCGTGAGATGCCACAGATCCGGGTACCACGACCTCCTCGGCCAGTCTGGAGCGACGAGGATGACGCGGCGGCAGTCGGCCCTGATCTTGCGTAACACTCTGGGCAACAGTGCCAGAGGAGGAAACACATAAGGAAGCCGAAACTGCGACCAATCCTGAACTAAGGCGTCTGCCGCCAGAGCTCTGTGATCTTGAGATCGAGCCATGAATGTTGGGACCTTGTTGTTGTGCCGTGACGCCATTAGGTCGACGTCCGGCATCCCCCAGCGGCAACAGATCTCCTGAAACACGTCCGGGTGAAGGGACCATTCCCCTGCGTCCATGCCCTGGCGACTGAGAAAGTCTGCTTCCCAGTTTTCTACGCCCGGGATGTGAACTGCGGATATGGTGGATGCTGTGGCTTCCACCCACAGCAGAATCCGCCGGACTTCCTGGAAGGCTTGCCGACTGCGTGTCCCACCTTGGTGGTTGATGTAAGCCACCGCTGTGGAGTTGTCCGACTGAATTCGGATCTGCTTGCCTTCCAGCCACTGCTGGAACGCTTTTAGGGCAAGATACACTGCCCTGATCTCCAGAACATTGATCTGAAGTGAGGACTCTTGCTGAGTCCACGTACCCTGAGCCCTGTGGTGGAGAAAAACTGCTCCCCACCCTGACAGACTCGCGTCCGTCGTGACCACCGCCCAGGATGGGGGTTGGAAGGATTTCCCCTTCGATAATGAAGTGGGAAGAAGCCACCACCGTGGACGCAGGTGAAACTGCGCGAAAGGGACTGCTTCCATTGCTGCCACCATCTTCCCCAGGAAGTGCATGAGGCGCCACAAGGGGTGTGACCGACCTTGAAGGAGAGATTGCACCCCTGTCTGTAGTGAACGCTGTTTGTCCAGCGGAAGCTTCACTATCGCTGGAAGAGTATGAAACTCCATGCCAAGATATGTCAGCGATTGGACCGGTGTCAGATTTGACTTTGGAAAATTGATGATCCACCCGAAACTCTGGAGAATCTCCAGAGTAACGTTGAGGCTGTGTTGGCATGCCTCTTGAGAGGGTGCCTTGACCAGCAGATCGTCTAAGTAAGGTATCACTGAGTGACCCTGAGAGTGGAGGACCGCAACTACTGTAGCCATGACCTTGGTGAAAACCCTTGGGGCTGTCGCCAGGCCGAACGGCAGTGCCGCGAACTGAAGGTGTTCGTCTCCTATGGCGAAGCGCAAGAAGCGCTGATGCTCTGGAGCAATTGGTACGTGGAGATAAGCATCCTTGATATCGATCGATGCTAGGAAATCTCCTTGGGACATTGAGGCGATGACGGAGCGGAGGGATTCCATCTGGAACCGCCTGGTCCTTACGTGTTTGTTGTGCAGTTTTAGGTCCAAAACAGGACGGAAGGACCCGTCCTTCTTTGGAACCACAAACAGGTTGGAGTAGAAACCGTGGCCCTGTTGCTGAAGAGGAACCGGGACCACCACTCCTTCTGCCTTCAGAATGCCCACCGCCTGCAGAAGAGCCTCGGCTCGCTCGGGAGGCGGAGATGTTCTGAAGAATCGAGTCGGAGGACGAGAGCTGAACTCTATCCCTGCCCGCACCCCGAAAGGACCGAAACCTCGACTGTCCCCTCCTCTGTTGGGGTGTTTTTGGTTTGGCCTGGGGTAAGGATGTTTCCTTTCCCTTGGATTGTTTGATGATTTCATCCAATCTCTCACCAAACGGTCGCCAGAAAATGGCAATCCAGTTAAGCACTTTTTGGAAGCCGAATCTGCCTTCCATTCCCGCAGCCACAAGGCCCTGCGTATTGCCACCGAATTGTCGGCTGCAACCGCCGTACGGCTCGCAGAGTCCAGGACAGCATTAATAGCGTAGGACGCAAATGCCGACGTTTGAGCGGTTATAGACGCCACCTGCGGCGCAGACGTACGTGTGAGTGCGTCAATTTGCGCCTGACCAGCTGAGATAGCTTGGAGTGCCCATACGGCTGCGAATTCTGGAGCAAAAGACGCGCCGATAGCTTCATAGATGGATTTCAACCAGAGCTCCATCTGTCTGTCAGTAGCATCCTTGAGTGAAGCTCCATCTTCCACTGCAACTATGGATCTAGCCGCAAGTCTGGAGATTGGAGGATCCACCTTGGGACACTGAGTCCAGCCCTTGACCACGTCAGGGGGGAAAGGGTAACGTGTATCCTTAAGGCGCTTGGAAAAACGCTTATCTGGACAAGCTCGGTGTTTCTGGACTGCCTCTCTGAAGTCAGAGTGGTCCAGAAACATACTCTTTGTACGCTTGGGAAACCTGAAACGGAATTTCTCCTGCTGAGAAGCTGACTCCTCCACTGGAGGAGCTGAGGGAGAAATATCCAACATTTCATTGATGGACGCAATAAGATCATTCACTATGGCGTCCCCATCAGGAGTATCAAGGTTGAGAGCGGCTTCAGGATCAGAATCCTGATCAGCTACCTCCGCTTCATCATACAGAGAGTCCTCTCGCTGAGACCCTGAACATTGTGATGATGTCGAGGGGATATCATAGCGAGCTCGCTTAATCGGTCTGGGGCTGCGGTCCGTGTCAGAGACCTCACCCTGGGATCCATGAGACACCCCGGGAGGACATTGCTGTTCCAACTGAGGGGGACCAGGGGGCAATGATTCCACAGTGCCCCTGGCTTGAGATGCTGGCCTGGACTGCAAGGCTTCTAATATCTTAGCCATAGTCTCAGAAAGTCTTTCAGTAAAAACTGCAAACTCCGTCCCTGTCACCTGGACAGTGTTAACAGGTGGTTCTCCCTGGGCCGCCCTTAGCAGAGGCTCCGGCTGAGAAAGTGCCACAGGGGCCGAGAATTGCACACAATGAGGGTCAGTGGAACCTGCCGGCAGTATAGCCGTACATGCTGCACAGGCAGCATAGTAAGTCTGTGCTTTGGCACCCTTGCTATTTGTGGACGACATGCTGTTGTCTCCTCTGAGCAATACAGGAGGGTATATAGACAAAAATCAACAGTGCACCATACAGTGTAAAGTATAGTCTATAATCATATAATCTATAAGTACACTTCTGCACTAGTGGGGCCAGCACCACAGGTGCTGCTTACCGCCTTCGCAAAGCGGTTGTGTGGGCACCAGAAATCCTGCCTGGGTCTCCCTGAACTTGTCTCTCCTCTCCAGCGTTAGCAGAGCTGAGAGGAATGGCTGCCGGCGTCCTGAGGAGAGGAGGGAGCTGTGGGCGTGACCCAGAAAAGTGCGGGAACTGGTGCCCCACTGTGCAGAGTGAGGGGGGTGGAGTATGCAAAGCATGCTCCAGCCCTCAGTGCTGCCGTCCTGTACAGCGTCCCGCCCTTCCCCTGACTGGCAGGGCTGGGGGCGGGAAGAAAACGAGACTAGGCCGCAGAAGCCGGGGACTATAGTTATAAGCGCGGCCGCCGTATAAGCGCGGTCGGCGCGGAAGTCCCCGGCGCACTAACAGTCCCAGCCGCGCCGCAGTGATAACCATGGCAGCGGCGGTCAGCGCGGCAGTCCCCCTACACGAACACACTCAGCGACGCTGAAGTGTGTAATGGCACAAACGCAGTCAGCGCTGCTGTCCCCAATGCTGGAGTGTTGCTGTGCGCGGTCCCCACGGGGACACAGAGTACCTCAAAGTAGCAGGGCCATGTCCCTGAACGATACTCGGCTCCTATCCAGCATGGTCCTCAGGAGCTGTGGATGGAGCACGGTCTCCTGTGCCTGGAGACCGAAAGGATCCCACTTCACCCAGAGCCCTAATTGAGGGATGGGGAAGGAAAGCAGCATGTGGGCTCCAGCCTCCGTACCCGCAATGGATACCTCAACCTTAACAACACCGCCGACAAGAGTGGGGTGAGAAGGGAGCATGCTGGGGGCCCTGTTATGGGCCCTCTTTTCTTCCATCCGACATAGTCAGCAGCTGCTGCTGACTAAGCTGTGGAGCTATGCGTGCATGTCTGACCTCCTTCGCACAAAGCATAAAAACTGATGAGCCCGTAGCAGTACGGGGGGTGTATAGGCTGAAGGGGAGGGGCTTTACACTTTTAGTGTAATACTTTGTGTGGCCTCCGGAGGCATAAGCTATACACCCAATTGTCTGGGTCTCCCAATAAGGAGCGACAAAGAAAGTTTGGGCACCACTATTAATGTCCCCAGACCTGAATATCACTGAAAATCTGTGGGATGGGGGCGTGGCCTGGACGGCAATGTGAAGAGTTTGTGGAGCTCTCCTGCAAACTCCCTTGGCTGTAGAGGAGAGAGTGGGGATAACAGAGGATCATATTACAAAACTACAAAAGTCTGAAAAAACATTTGCACAGCAGATAGCTGAAATCATGGCAAAAAATGATGATTTAGAGAACCGCTCTAGAAGAAATAACATCCGAATTGTCGGCATCCCTGAGAAAGTGGAAGGAAGAAACCCCACTGAATATGTAGAAGACTGGCTCAGGGGGAAAATGGGTGCTAATGTCTTATCCAAGCTCTATGCCGTGGAACGCGCACACAGAGTCCCGATGCAGCCACAACCAGCAGGCAGGGGCCCTCGCACTATGCTAGCCAAGCTCCTCAACTACAGAGACAGGGACACTGTACTGCGAAAGGCAAGAGACATGGAGGATCTTATGATTGACGGCCAGAGAATTTCCATATACCCGGACTACTCCATTTCTGTTCAAAAGTTACGTATGACTTTTACAGGAGTAAAGAGGCGCCTGCGAGAGATGGGGGTGCAATACTCAATGATGTTCCCGGCAAAGCTAAGAGTGATGGCGTTGGAGCGGGTGCACTTTTTTACAACTCCGGAGGAAGCCATGCAGTGGTTGGACGCAAACGAAAAGCGGATCCGTTTGAAGGAATGAGCTGACTGTCTGAATCTGCAGTGTGTTGGAGAAGGCCGGCTGAGGCTCTACAACATCCTTAGGAGCTTACAGGGGACCCTTCTTGTTTTTTCTTTTTCTCTCCCCTTTTTTTTTCCCTCCTTCCCTTTGGGATTGAGGTAGTATGCAGGGGGAATGCGAAGGGTTTGATGTGAGCTTTGCAGGACATGGGGACTGCCTAATTAGGCGCGGTGGTGGTATTTACAATTTGAGATTCCAGTTTAATTACTTTTCGCCATTTTACTGTTATATTGGTTGAGTGGAATATGATTATACATAGAAAGGGTGGGAGTGGAGAATTGTTGGAAAAGGGACGAGTTTTAAAATGCGTCTAAGAGGGGAAGGCGAGGGAGGTAGGGGGGAATTTAGTAGGGATTATGGACCAGGTTTGGAAAACCCGATGCTTCACGGGAGTACTCGAAAACAGGAAGTGGTGGGGAGTAGGAGGGGAGGGGAGCAGGAGGGGAGGGGGGAAAGGGGTAGGGTAGAGGCAGCATGGGGAGATACTACAAGGTTTGATGGTTTTACTGGGTGGGATAATGGGGGATAGAATTAAGGTGTTGAGTTGGAATATTAGAGGGTTATCAGATAGGTCTAGGAGAGCTGCAATAATTAAATATGTTCAAGACCAGAACCCGTCAGTAATATGTCTACTAGAAATGCATCTAACAAAGGAGACAACACATGTTTTAAATAGGAGATGGGTGCAGAGGGCCTATCACTCCACCTTTTCCAACTATGCAAAGGGTGTATCACTGCTGATCCATAACTCTGTGCAATATGAAGAGATAGAAGTGTATGTGGATAAAGAGGGACAGTGTGTGGCCGTCAAGTGTAAAATATTTGGCAGACTCATGTGTATAGCTGCAATATATATACCACCTCCATATAATTGCACCAAACTAAGGGAGATAAGGGAATTCTCTGAGAAGGGGGGAGTAATCCCTTTTTTACTGGTGGGGGACTTCAATAATGTGATAGATCTGTACTGGGATAGGAGTAGTAGACCTCCAGGTATCCAGGATAGTTGTATGACTTCGTTTGGCACTCTTATTGGGGAACTTGGAATGGTAGATGCCTGGCGAGTGAGGAATGGGAGGGTATCCTGCTTCTCTTGTTATTCGGCTTCGCATAACACTCTGTCCCGCATTGACATGGCTCTAGCTAGTGATCTGATGGATGCAATGATAAGCGACGTGCAATATCTGACAAGAGTGATTTCAGATCATAGCCCAATTCTAGTGTCCATACGACGGGGGACCCTGACAGGGGGAAGGAGGGGAGAGTGGAAGCTTCATCCAGCATGGATCCGTCATATTAATATGGGGAATATAGAACGGGATCTTGGGGATTTCTTTATCCACAACGAGGGTAGCACTGGTCCCATGATGGTATGGGATGCGATGAAGGCATACCTCAGGGGGCTCCTGTTCAGGGATATCTGTAAACGTAAAACACAGACGAGGCAGGATGAGAAAGATAGCCTGGAGGCCTTAGATAAGGCAGAGCTGGAAGCAATCCGGAGTACTACTACGGACGCGAAGCAAAATCTTAGGCAGGCGCATGAACAGGTTAATAAGATGCTTTTGGAGAAGGCGGTAAGGAAGCAGGCATTCCAAAAATTGCATTTTTATGAGGAGGGGGAAAAAGTTGGTCATCTATTATCGGTCATAGCTGCAGCTCAAAGGAGTAGTTCATTTGTGCATGGTATGGACACGGTGGAGGGGACACAGGTCACTGAGGTTGAGGAGATCCTTGGGGTCTTTAAAGATTTCTATCGCATGCTATATTCTTCTAGCGGAGAGATGAGGGTGGAAGAGGTGGACTCATTTCTTGAGCGAGGTGAGCTTCCGGTGTTGTCTGTGGCGGATAGAGATAAACTGGAGTCACCTATTACTATTGATGAACTGGAGGGCGCTCTGCATGGCATGAGCAATGACAAGGCACCGGGAGCAGACGGGCTACCAGTTGAAATTTATAAACAGTTAGAAGAAATCCTATTACCCAAACTATTGAAAGTCTTTGAGGTGGCGAAGGGGGAAGGTGTATTGCCTGAATCTATGAGAGAAGCAATAATAGTAGTAATTCCTAAGGAGGATAAAAATCCGAGGCTTCCAGACTCATATAGACCCATCTCGTTATTAACAGCGGACGTGAAGCTTCTGGCTAAGGTGTTGTCAAACCGGCTGACTGGAGTTATATCTAACCTAATCCATATGGACCAATCAGGGTTCATGGCCAATAGGTCGACAGCTGCTAATATCAGGAGATTATATCTTAATCTACAGTTGCCGCCTGACAACCCTGGCCGGAGGGTGATCGCTTCGCTAGATGCCCAGAAAGCGTTCGATAGTGTTGAGTGGGGGTATCTGTGGAAAGTGTTGCAGCATATGGGTTTTGGCCCACGGTTTGTAAAGTGGGTGCAGCTGTTGTATAATAGGCCTATTGCTAAAGTTAGAGTTAACGGTATGACCTCCTCAGCGTTTGAGTTGCACCGGGGAACGAGGCAGGGCTGCCCACTATCGCCGCTCCTATTTGCTATTGCAATAGAGCCTCTGGCGGCGGCCATTAGGAAAACAAAGGAGATCCATGGATTTAAGTATGGGCATTTAGAGGAGAAAATAGCTCTTTATGCTGACGATTTATTACTTTTCTTGGGGGATCCATCAGCCTCATTGGATCATGCCATGCAGATAATAGAGAAATTTGGAGAAGTTTCGGGACTGACCATTAATTGGTCTAAATCGAGCCTCTTTAAAGTGGATGGGGAAGTAGCCTGGACAAATGAGGATACTGGGGCTAACAAATTGAAGAATGTGGACGAATTTAAATATCTAGGTATCCAGATATCTCTGCCAGTAGAAAAATACATACAGGTGAACTTATGGCCTCTCCTTAAAAAATTGAGAGCCAAGGTGGATGCCTGGAACAAGCTACATTTGTCAGTTGTTGGAAGGGTTAATTTGCTAAAGATGGTAGTAATGCCTAAACTCCTATACATACTGCACAATGCCCCTGTTTGTATTTCAAGGAAAAGATTTAAAGGGATAAACTCGCTGTTTAGGGACCTGGTGTGGGGTAAAGAGCAGCCTAGGGTGCGATTAGAGACTTTACAAAGGCCGAAGGATGAGGGGGGTCTAGCAATCCCAAATCCGGAATTGTATTATATGGCGGCGCAATGTCAACACCTCAGGGGCTGGTCTGATCGAGAGAAAGATGGGGGCATTAAAGAAGTACTGGAATACATAGTGGGTAGAAGTCCATTGGTAATGGGACTAGAGGATGGTGCGGTGGGGCTCCTGGGTAGAACATCTCCTACAATGGCACTTATAAACAAGACCTGGGATAGGCTGAAAAGGGTGAGAGGGGTGACCCGGTTAACTAAGTTTACACCTATCTGGGATAACAGTAATCTCCCGGAGATTCAGAAAATGGGAATATTGAGGAGTGGAGACGCAAGGGTGTAGTATACATGCATCAGATATTGGACGGAGGAATTGTGAAATCGTTCCCGCAGTTACAGAGTGAGTTTCAGTTACCGGCGTCCGGCTGGCTCCACTACAGACAATTAAAACATGCGATTGCAGCCCAAGCGGCTAAACAAAGTGTGGCCATACAGACTGACCTGGTACTGGAGTATGTGTGTAAGGGCGGAGGAAGCACTAAAGGGATCATTTCTGGCACATATAAAGATATACTACATGCCTTTCTTTTAGACTACCCAATTAAAGCTAAATCTAAATGGGAGGAGGAAGTTGGGCCGATAACGGAGGAGGTGTGGGAGAGTATCTTAGAGTATGTCCCTAAACTTTCCATGAGCGAACCAGCCAGACTGTCTCACCTATACGTGATTCACCGGGTATATAAGTCTCCTTTACTGATGTTTAAAATGGGGTTGAAAAGGAATTCGGAGTGTCCAACGTGTCAGGGATCTGACGCAGGTATTTTTCACATGATGTGGTCTTGTCCGAGACTGGTCTCCTTTTGGACTAAGGTTATCCACAAGATAGGAAGAACATATGGGTGTGTCCTCCCCAGGGAACCAGTGATATGCCTATTGGGATATGTTGAGGAGCTTGGGGTGGAAAATACTATGAAAATTGTCATTGCTAGGCTGCTGTATGCGGCAAGAAAGGTAATCGCCAGGTCCTGGATTAAAAAAGACCCCCCGACCAGGGGAGAGTACATTAAAAGGGTGAAATGTATTCTTCAGCTGGAACGGGGAGTGTATGAAAGAAGGGGGAATGTTAAAATGTTTGAGAAGCTATGGTCTCCTTGGCTGCAATGCGAATAAGACGAGTGATGGACCAATAAACTGGTCTGGGACCGGGATGGCCGTCTGAGACCTGTGATGTGTGTGTTTTGTTTTATTGGTGTTACTAGTTGTTCCTCCTGCACAACGGGATGGTTGCTATACTACAGTTGGAGGGTATTATAAGTGTGTACTATATGGGATGTAGTATCGGGGAGAAGTGTTGCTGCCGGGGTGGGGGAGGGGGGCGGGAGGGGGAGTTAAAGGGGTAATAGATGTGATAAATTTAATTTGGATGCCGATTTGTTATTCTGTTGTATGTATTCTGTTTTAATAAAAAAGTATCTGATTTAAAAAAAAAAGAAAATCTGTGGGATGATTTGAAGCATGCTGTCGATGCTCGGCGACCATCAAACTAAACTAAACTGGAATTGTTTTGTAAACAGGAATGGTCAAATATACCTTCATCCAGGAACTCATTAAAAGCTACAGGAAGCGACTAGAGGCTGTGATTTTTGCAAAAGGAGGATCAACAAAATATTAATGTCACTTTTATGTTGAGGTGCCCATACTTATGCACCTGTCAAATTTTGTTTAAATGTAGATTGCACATTTTCTGTTAGTACAATAAACCTCATTTCAATCCAGAATATTACTCAGTCCAGTTATTAGATATATGAAACTGAAATAGCGGTTACAAAAACCCAAATTGTTATAAAGAAAAAAGGTTAACATTAATAGGGGTGCCCAAACTTTTTCATATGACTGTATACTGCCTTGGTGTGATTTCTATGGGGACACTTTGGTTTTCATTGTACCAGTAATGGGGGCTCTGCGTGTCACTACTGAAGGGGAGGTAAAGCAGGAGCTGAATGTCACTACTCAAGGAACTCTCGATGTGGCTCGCGACCCTCTTTCAGAACTGAAATGCGCTTTTCAAGGTACAAAGGTTGGGGACACGTCTTAGATGGTTCTCAGCCATCTTAGCCAACTCTCCAGTACACAGGAGCACTTGTTTTGCCGAGCATTTGTGTGTTCTCTTTAAAAAAAAAGCCACCAGCTGGCATGTTGGCAGGTAGTTTATCTCCAGAACAATGCGATTGGCAGTACAAAATTTAGATATGCCCGATCAACATCTCCCCCTTCAGATTAGACTGTTGGCCGAACCTGTCGCTATTAGCGGGTGCAAGCAACATTAGTCTAATGTGTATGGAGTCTTTAAAGAAATATGACAAATAAAACTATTGAAACAAACAGTCCCACTGTACACGCATTTAATAACCGCTTATGGGTATTTGCTCTTTGGTAGGAGTCAGTGAAAGGTCTGGATATCAGTTAATAATATCTCAATAGTGCATTTTCAGACCACCCACTATTCCTTTTAGACCCTCTTGGATGTATCAGATAGTGTTTAGAAAAAATATAAGCACCTGTATTTCTCATCTACAACCCCTGGCAAAAATTATGGACTCACCTGGCTCTGAGGATGTTCATTCAGTTGTTTACTTTTGTTAAAAAAAAGCAGATCACAGACATGGCACAAAACTAAAATCATTTCAAATGTGAACTTTCTGGTTTTAAGAAACACACACACAAAAAAAATCACGAAAACATAAATGTGCTAGCCAGTAACTGATAATTTTTCCCCCTGTTTGGTCTTGAAAAGTATGAAATCACTCAATTATAAGGAAACAAATTATTGAATCACCCTGTAAATTTTCATTCCCAAAACTAACACCTGCATCAAATATCTGCTCATTAGTCTGCATCTAAAAAGGAGTGATCACACCTTGGAGAGCTGTTGCACCATGGATCATGGCTCTAACACGAGAGATGTCAATTGAAACAAAGAAGATTATCAAACTCTTAAAAGAGGGTAAATCATCACGCAATGTTGCAAAAGATGTTGGTTGTTCACAGGCAGCTGTGTCTAAAATCTGGACCAAATACAAACAACATGGGAAGGTTGTTAAAGGAAAATATACTGGTAGACCAAGGAAGACGTCAAAGCGTCAAGACAGGAAACTTAAAGCAATATGTCTCCAAAACAGGAAATGCACAACAAAACAAATTAGGAACGAATGGGAGGAAACTGGAGTCAATGTCTGTGACCGAACTGTAAGAAACTGCCTAAAAGAAATGGGATTTACATACAGAAAAGCTAAACAAAAACCATCATTAACACATAAACAGAAAAAAGGTTACAATGGGCTAAGGAAAAGCAATCATGGACTGTGGATGACTGGATGAAAGTCATATTCAGTGTTGAATCGCGAATCTGCATTGGTCAAGGTGATGATGCTGGAACTTTTGTTTGGTGTCGTTCCAATGAGATTTATAAAGAGGACTGCCTGAAGAGAACATGTAAATTTCCACAGTCATTGTCGATATAGGGCTGCATGTCAGGTAAAGGCACTGGGGAGATGGCTGCCATTACATATTCAATAAATGCCCAAGGTTACATTGAAAATTTGGACACTTTTCTTATCCCATCAATTGAAAGGATATATGGGGATGATGAAATCATTTATCAAAATGATAATGCATCCTGCCGTAGAGCAAAAACCGTGAAAACATTCCTTGAAAGATAACACACAAGGTTAATGTCATGGGCTGCAAATAGTCTGGATGTCAATCCAATTGAAAATCTTTGGTGGAAGTTGAAGAAAATGATCCATGACAAGTCTCCAACCTGCAAAGCTGATCTAGCAATAGCAATCAGAGAAAGTTGGAGCCAGATTGATGAAGAGTACTGTTTGTCACTCATTAAGTCTACGCCTCAGAGACTGCAAGCTGTTATGAAAGCCAGAGGTGGTGCAACAAAATACTAGTGATGTATTGGAGTGTTCTTTTGTTTTTCATGATTCCATAATTTTTACCTCAGAATTGAGTGATTCCATAATTTTTCCCCGTTTGGTCTTGAAAAGTAACAGTTACTAGCTAGCACATTATGTTTTCATGATTTTTTTAGTGTTTCTTAAAGCCAGAAAGTTGCCATTTGAAATTACTTTAGTTTTGTGCCATCTGTGATCTGATTTTCTTATACAAAAGCAAACAACTGAATGAACATCCTCAGAGCCAGGTGAGTCCATAATTTTTGCCAGGGGTTGTAGAAAGGTGTGTTTGCATGAACATTTTACACCTAGAGAAGATAGACTGTTCATTTTACTTTATGCCTCTCCATGTCTATGCTATCGGCACTGATGTAGACTTTCATTCGCTCTATAATCAATTAATGGGTGGGGTCATCAGAGACAGCCCCTGCAAAATAAGGCACTGCTTGCCTACAATAATGATAATATGCATGGCCTTCAGCACCCTTGAATTATATGAGAGGAAGAGGAGTTTAACTAGTGCCAATTATTGGAAGTAGACATCCTAAAAATTAATATCATCCATCCATTCTCAGATCCAAGAAGTGAGGAGAATGGAATATCTATCAGCAATGTCACATAACATGATAGATCACTTTGAGAGTATTTGGTCCCTTTGGGATACTTAGGCTATGTACCCACGGGAGCTTGTTTGTGCGGATTTTGCCGCGGAAAACCTGCGGATTTTTCTGGATTTTCCAGATAAATCCGCAGGTTTTAGCATGTACAGTCACTCCCCATGTTATCCTATGGGATATGGGGAGTGCTGTGTCCACGCTGCGGAAAGTGCAGCTGCCGAACATGCTGCGGATGTCCGCATCCGCAGGTATAATTGCATGTCAATTATTCCTGCGGAATTACCTGCGGATGTCCCGGACCTCCGCTATGGAGATGAGAGGCCGGGACATCCGCAGGTAAGCCGCGTGAATGTCCGCATGTTTCCCACAGCTATTCCGCTGTAATCTAGCAGCTAAAAATAGCTGCGGACGCCGGCGGGCAGCTGCGGGAAACATGCGCTCGTACCTGCGGATAAATCCGCAGGTATGAGCTCCCGTGGGCACATAGCCTAACTGGGCTAATAGAGAATAGTGGATCTGTACGGTCTCTACGGAAATCCTATATACTCACCTGCACGCTCTTTACCTCCTTTCCCCTTGTCTAGTATCGTAATGTTTGTCTTGTTATAGTCCTTATCTTTCTTACAGTAATAGATAATAAGATGTGTATCCTGATACATGGTCTTCTGCCAATTGGTCACATGCTAGTGGAGCACATCCATGTTATTTTTTTCTGTATGCTTTGAAAAATGTAATAAAAATTCAGTTATTAAAAAAAAAAAATATCATCATCATCAATGTTGCTGCTAGGTAATCAGCTCCCCCCTTCTCGATTTCTTTCTCTCCTTACGTATTGCAGGGTTCGTCAGGTCAGAAGTTCTTTATGCACACAGAACGCAGACCTCTTTGCGGGCAGCTGTGGGCCCATCTCTTAATTGATGAACCCTGCAATACTTAAAGAGGGAATCGCCTCGAGAAGAGGGAGCTGAAACCAGCAGCAACATTGATGACAGCACAAAACTGCTGATTGAGCTAAGTACTATGCAATCATTTTAACTTGTAGCGTGCACAAGTTTCAGAGTTTTATGCAGGGAGTAAAGGACATTTTAGATCACTTCTCAAACTAGGAACTGGAAATATATTCAGCGGCTCCACAGCAGCTTTTTGCACTCTTGCACACACTTTATGCTAAGGCTGCTTTCACACATCCGTTTTTTGCTGAGCGGCACAATACAGCGCTTTGCAGAAAAAACGCAACCGTTTTTGCCGCCGGTTGCGTTTTTTCAGCATAGACTTGCTGTATTGTGCCGCATGGCCTTGCGTCCGGTTTTTGCCGGATGCGGCATATTTAGCCCATGTGGCGGCCGGATGGAACGTTGCATGGCACGTTTTTTTGTGCGGCGAAAAAACCGCATTACGCCGGATGCGCCACGATTTACAATGCAAGCCTATGGACATCGGATGCGGCGTCCTGCAGCAAAAGACGCATTCGGCCACCGGATGCGGTTTTTTTGAACTGCGCATGCTCAGTATCAAGCCGCATCCGTCAAAAAACGGACGGGCCGCATGGAAAAACTTATGCAACGGATCAGTTTTTTTCGCCGCATCCGTTGCATAGGTTTTTGAGCTGGATTTTGCCTGATGCAAAAAAACTGGTGTGAAAGCAGCCTAAGCTGCCTAGGCATATTATATCTACTCTGCCCAAATACACCATGATAGTGCGAACTGAAGTGTGAAAGATCCTAAAGAAGGGAATTTTGTTTACTTACCGTAAATTCCTTTTCTTCTAGCTCCTATTGGGAGACCCAGACAATTGGGTGTATAGCTTCTGCCTCCGGAGGCCACACAAAGTATTACACTTTAAAAAGTGTAACCCCTCCCCTCTGCCTATACACCCTCCCGTGCATCACGGGCCCATCAGTTTTGGTGCCAAAGCAGGAAGGAGGAAACTTATTAATTGGTCTAAGGTAAATTCAATCCGAAGGATGTTCGGAGAACTGAAACCATGAACCAAAAGAACAATTCAACATGAACAACATGTGTACACAAAAGAACAACCAGCCCGAAGGGAACAGGGGCGGGTGCTGGGTCTCCCAATAGGAGCTAGAAGAAAAGGAATTTACGGTAAGTAAACAAAATTCCCTTCTTCTTTGTCGCTCCATTGGGAGACCCAGACAATTGGGACGTCCAAAAGCAGTCCCTGGGTGGGTAAAAGAATACCTCGATAAAAAGAGCCGAAAACGGCCCCCTCTTACAGGTGGGCAACCGCCGCCTGAAGGACTCGCCTACCTAGGCTGGCATCTGCCGAAGCATAGGCATGCACCTGATAGTGTTTCGTGAAAGTGTGCAGACTCGACCAGGTAGCCGCCTGACACACCTGCTGAGCCGTAGCCTGGTGCCGCAATGCCCAGGATGCACCTACGGCTCTGGTAGAATGGGCTTTCAGCCCTGAAGGAATCGGAAGCCCAGAAGAACGGTAGGCTTCAAGAATCGGTTCCTTGATCCACCGAGCCAAGGTTGACTTGGAAGCCTGCGACCCCTTACGCTGGCCAGCGACAAGGACAAAGAGCGCATCAGAACGGCGCAGGGGCGCCGTGCGAGAAATGTAGAGCCGGAGTGCTCTCACCAGATCTAACAAGTGCAAATCCTTTTCACATTGGTGAACTGGATGAGGGCAAAAAGAAGGTAAGGAGATATCCTGATTGAGAGGAAAAGGGGATACCACCTTAGGGAGAAATTCCGGGACCGGACGCAGAACCACCTTATCCTGGTGAAACACCAGGAAGGGGGCTTTGCATGACAGCGCTGCTAGCTCAGACACTCTCCGAAGTGATGTGACTGCCACTAGGAAGGCCACCTTCTGCGAAAGGCGTGCTAGAGAGACATCCCGCATCGGCTCGAAAGGTGGTTTCTGAAGAGCCGTTAGCACCCTGTTAAGATCCCAGGGTTCCAGCGGACGCTTGTAAGGTGGGACTATGTGGCAAACTCCCTGCAGGAACGTGCGGACCTGCGGAAGCCTGGCTAGACGCTTTTGAAAAAACACGGAAAGCGCCGATACTTGTCCCTTGAGAGAGCCGAGAGACAAACCCTTGTCCATTCCGGATTGAAGGAAAGAAAGAAAAGTGGGTAAAGCAAACGGCCAGGGGGTAAAACCCTGATCAGCGCACCAGGATAAGAAGATCCTCCAAGCCCTGTGATAGATCTTGGCGAACGTTGGTTTCCTGGCCTGTCTCATAGTGGCAATGACATCTTGAGATAACCCTGAGGACGCTAGGAGCCAGGACTCAATGGCCACACAGTCAGGTTGAGGGCCGCAGAATTCAGATGGAAAAATGGCCCTTGAGACAGCAAGTCTGGTCGGTCTGGGAGTGCCCATGGTTGACCTACCGTGAGGTGCCACAGATCCGGGTACCACGACCTCCTCGGCCAGTCTGGAGCGACGAGGATGGCGCGGCGGCAGTCGGACCTGATCTTGCGTAACACTCTGGGCAGCAGTGCCAGAGGAGGAAATACATAAGGCAGTCGAAACTGCGACCAATCCTGAACTAATGCGTCCGCCGCCAGAGCTCTGTGATCTTGAGACCGTGCCATGAATGCTGGGACTTTGTTGTTGTGCCGAGACGCCATGAGGTCGACGTCCGGCGTTCCCCAGCGGCAACAGATCTCTTGAAACACGTCCGGGTGAAGAGACCATTCCCCTGCGTCCATGCCCTGGCGACTGAGAAAGTCTGCTTCCCAGTTTTCTACGCCCGGGATGTGAACTACGGAGATGGTGGAGGCTGTGGCTTCCGCCCACAGCAGAATCCGCCGAACTTCTTGGAAGGCTTGACGACTGCGTGTGCCGCCCTGGTGGTTGATGTACGCGACCGCCGTGGCGTTGTCCGACTGTATTCGGATCTGCCTGCCCTCCAGCCACCGCTGGAACGCCTTTAGGGCTAGATACACTGCCCTTATCTCCAGAACATTGATCTGAAGGGAGGACTCTGTCGGAGACCAGGTTCCCTGAGCCCTGTGGTGGAGGAAGACCGCTCCCCACCCTGACAGACTCGCGTCCGTCGTGACCACAGCCCAGGATGGGGGCAGGAAGGATTTTCCCTTCGACAAAGAAGTGGGAAGAAGCCACCACTGAAGAGAGGTTTTGGCTGCCAGTGAAAGAGAGACGTTCCTGTCTAGGGACGTCGACCTTCTGTCCCATTTGCGGAGAATGTCCCATTGAAGTGGACGCAGATGAAACTGCGCAAAGCGAACTGCCTCCATTGCTGCCACCATCTTCCCTAGGAAGTGCATGAGGCGCCTCAAGGGGTGTGACTGGGCCCGAAGGAGAGAGTGCACCCCTGTCTGCAGCGAACGCTGTTTGTCCAGCGGAAGCTTCACTATCGCTGAGAGAGTATGAAACTCCATCCCGAGGTAAGTCAGTGATTGGGTCGGTGTCAATTTTGACTTTGGGAAATTGATGATCCACCCGAACCTCTGGAGAGTCTCCAGAGCAATGGTCAGGCTGTGTTGACATGCCACCCGGGAGTGTGCCTTGACTAGAAGATCGTCTAAGTAAGGGATCACCGAGTGGCCCTGAGAGTGTAGGACCGCCACCACTGCTGCCATGACCTTGGTGAAAACCCGTGGGGCTGTCGCCAGGCCGAAAGGCAGTGCCACGAACTGAAGGTGTTCGTCCCCGATGGCGAAACGCAGGAAGCGTTGATGCTCTGGTGCAATCGGCACATGGAGATAAGCATCCCTGATGTCGATTGATGCTAGGAAGTCTCCTTGGGACATCGAGGCGATGACAGAGCGGAGAGATTCCATCCGGAACCGTCTGGTTCTCACGTGTCTGTTGAGCAGTTTGAGGTCCAGAACGGGACGGAATGATCCGTCCTTTTTTGGCACCACGAACAAGTTGGAGTAAAAACCGCGACCACGTTCTTGAAGGGGAACGGGGATCACAACTCCTTCTGCCTTCAGAGTGTTCACCGCCTGAAAAAGTGCATCGGCTCGCTCGGGGGGCGGAGATGTTCTGAAGAAACGAGTCGGAGGACGAGAACTGAGCTCTATCCTGTAACCGTGAGACAGAATGTCTCTCACCCATCGGTCTTGGACATGTGGCCACCAGGCGTCGCAAAAGCGGGAGAGCCTGCCACCGACCGAGGATGCGGTTTGGGGAGGCCGAAAGTCATGAGGAGGCCGCCTTGGAGGCGGTTCCTCCGGCGGTCTTTGTAGGACGTGACTTAGACCGCCATGCAGAAGAGTTCCTCTGGCCCTTCTCTGACCTGTTGGACGTGGAGGAATGGGACCTGGCTGAGGGCCGAAAGGACCGAAACCTCGGTTGTATTTTTCGTTGCTGAGGTCTGTTTGGTTTGGACTGGGGTAAGGACGAGTCCTTTCCCTTGGATTGTTTAATAATTTCGTCCAATTGCTCGCCAAACAAACGGTCGCCAGAAAATGGCAAACCGGTTAAGAACTTCTTGGAAGCAGAGTCTGCCTTCCATTCGCGTAGCCACATGGCCCTGCGGACTGCCACCGAATTGGCGGATGCTACCGCTGTACGGCTCGCAGAGTCCAGGACGGCGTTCATGGCGTAGGACGAAAAGGCCGACGCCTGAGAAGTCAAAGACACAACTTGCGGAGCAGAGGTACGTGTGACCGCATTAATCTCAGACAGACAAGCTGAGATAGCTTGGAGTGCCCACACGGCTGCAAAGGCCGGAGCAAAAGACGCGCCTATGGCTTCATAGATGGATTTCATCAGGAGCTCTATTTGCCTGTCAGTGGCATCCTTGAGCGATGAACCATCTGCCACTGATACTACGGATCTAGCCGCCAGCCTAGAGACTGGAGGATCCACCTTGGGACACTGAGCCCAACCCTTAACTACGTCAGGGGGGAAGGGGTAACGTGTGTCATTAAGGCGCTTAGTAAAGCGCTTGTCCGGAAATGCTCTGTGCTTCTGGACAGCCTCTCTGAAGTTAGAGTGATCGAAAAACACACTCCGTGTACGTTTGGGAAACCTAAACTGGTGCTTCTCCTGCTGCGAAGCCGACTCCTCTATAGGTGGAGTTGGGGGAGAAAGATCTAGCACCTGGTTGATGGACGCTATAAGGTCATTTACTATGGCGTCCCCTTCAGGTGTATCAAGATTGAGAGCAACGTCAGGATCAGAGCCCTGAGCTGCGACCTCAGCTTCATCCTCCAGAGAGTCCTCATGCTGAGACCCCGAACAGCGTGATGAAGTCGGGGAAGGTTCCCAGCGAGCCCGCTTAGCCGGTCTGGGACTGCGGTCCGTGTCGGAGTCCTCACCGTGGGACCTAGGTGTCACCCCAGGAGCACTTTGCTGCGCCGACCGAGAGGGGCCTGGGGGCGATGAACTCACAGTGCCCTGGGCCTGTGTTACCGATCTGGACTGCAAGGCTTCTAGTATCTTAGCAGACCATTTGTCCATAGACTGAGCCATGGATTGTGAAAGCGACTCAGAGTTTCTCAGCCAAAACTGCAAACTCTGTCCCTGCCACCTGGACAGTGGAAGCCGGCGGTTCTACCTGAGCCGAGGGTCCCACCAGTGCCCGAGACTCCGGCTGAGTGAGTGCCACAGGGGCCGAGCATTGCACACAGTGAGGGTAGGTGGAACCTGCAGGTAACATAGCCGCACAAGAGGTACAGGTTGCAAAATAAGCCTGTGCCTTGGCACCCTTGCTCTTTGCGGACGACATGCTGTTGTCTCCTCTGAGAGTGATCCGTGAGGGTATATAGCCAAAAGCAAAATAATGCGGCCGAACAGAGAAAATGTATACAATATATATATATATATATATATATATATATATATATATATATATATATATATATATATATATTACACTTCGGCACCCTAGGGGGGCCAGCACCTGGTAACCGGTGTGGCTTACCGACCGCCCAAAGCGGTTGTGTGTCCACCAGATTCCCCGCCTGGGCCTCCCAGAGCTGCAGAGCTCGTTCTGAAATCCTCCACCGGCAGAAGTGATTGTAACAATGGCTGCCAGAGTTCTCAGGGGAGGAGGGAGCCGTGGGCGGTGACTAATAAAGTGCGGGAATCTGGTGCCCCACAGTGCTCAGTGAGGGGGGAGGAGAACACCTAAGTATGCTCCAGCCCTCACTGCCGACGTCCAGTCGACCGTCCCGCCCTTACCCCTGACTGGCAGGCCCGGGGGCGGGAGTTATGGTACTAGGCCGCAGAAGCCGAGGACTAAATTTAATAACGCGGCCGGCGAACAGGCGCGGTCGGCGCGGTAGTCCCGGTCGTCACAGAAAAACAGCAGCCGCTGCAGCGTCTGTAACACAGGCGCTCCATGCACCGTCCCCAAGGGGACACAGAGTACCTTTTAGATGCAGGGCCTGTCCCTGATGATACCCAGTCTCCTGTCCGTCAGATTCCCCCAGGGGCTGCGGAGGGAGCCCGGTCCCAGTGAAAGGTGACCGGTTAGGATCCCACTTCTCCCAGAGCCTCTAAGGGATGGGGAAGGAAAACGGCATGTGGCTCCAGCCTTTGTACCCGCAATGGGTACCTCAACCTTGACAGCACCGCCGACTTAGAGGGGTGAGAAGGGAGCATGCCGGGGGCCCCGTGGGGGGCCCTCTTTTCTTCCATCCGATACAATCAGCAGCTGCTGCTGACTAAAATGTGGAGCTTGCGTGAATGTGTGCCTCCTTCAACACAAAGCATAAAACTGAGGAGCCCGTGATGCACGGGAGGGTGTATAGGCAGAGGGGAGGGGTTACACTTTTTAAAGTGTAATACTTTGTGTGGCCTCCGGAGGCAGAAGCTATACACCCAATTGTCTGGGTCTCCCAATGGAGCGACAAAGAAATCACCCTTTTGAGTCTCCAAGGTTATGCTTTGATAGAAACATCTGAAAGCTAGCACTAGTTTGAGGTAATTCCATGTTTTTCGCAAAACAGGATAGACAGGGCGGTGCAATCACCTATTTCATAGGCTTTATGCAGGGAGTAAGGAACATTTAGAGGGATAGCCTTCAGTGAGTGGGGGCGCCATATCGGATATTAGGGTGTCAACCTCCACAACAAGGAAGGGCAATCTTTTCAGGGTTCAGTTAGTAATTCCAAGGGTTCTGTATTTGACCTGTACTTTTTCCTTTTGTCTGAAATCCATTCAAATATATAATCCCACTTCCATGACTGTTTTTTTTAATTTGATCTATATAAAACTGCGATTTCAGGTCCCCCTGGCTGCCAATCCAAAGAGAGCACGTCCCGATCTTTTTCCAGATACAGTATATGCTTGATCTATACCTTAACAGTAGTGGGATCCAACCTTTGTCTCAGGCTGGTTTCACATCAGCGGTATTTTGCCGCACTGCCGGATCCGGCACAAATGCGGTACAGTTCTATACAGTTCACAGGCATCGCGGTAAGCTCTGGTCACATGCTGTCACATGTTCCGGTCACATGACCGATTGTGACCGGAGCTTGCCGTAATGCTTGTTTACTGTATAGAACTGTACTTCATTTGTGCCGGATCCGGCAATGCGGCAAAATACCGCTGATGTGAAACCAGCCTTACCAGCTTTTACAATGCTGTCAAGCTAGAAGCTGTAGCCTAGCCATATCTGAAAAGCCTAAGGAGTGTGAAACGAAGTTGTATTCCAGGACCAATTTATCATCTTCCATCAGACAGGTGTCAGACGGTAAAAGGTAAAACACATGAAAATGTGATAATGGGAAAATTACTTTTTCCACTGTCTGAAAAATAAAAAGCATTCTTAGCAAATACATGTGGAAAATTTATTGTGCATGGGTTTTTTTTTTTTTAAATATCTGTATAATCCATTTTAATTAAAAAAAAAAAATCTATAAAAAAAAAAAAAGAATGCCTGATAAGACGAGATAAATAACACTTGGCATGTATTCTGCATAATCCAAATGGAGATGTCCATGTAGATGAGGTTAAATCATTGTGACATAGTAAAAAGATCAAATATACAGACACACTGTACAAATGCAGGATATAATTTCACTGTAAAATCTAAAACCCTACATACACATCTTGATATATTCTTGTCCCAGAATTGTGAGGTCTGCAAATTACTGTGCGTGTTAAATTCCCTCAAGTATCTACAGATAAACGTTATTGGTCCTTCATATAATCAAAGAATTTAGCTGTGGTCTTGGGTTCATATTCAATGGAGAACGTAGACATTACACAGACTTCTGTATTAGCAGCCTGGACTGTTCCAGAAGAATTTCTTGACGCTTGGCTCATAGATCTTCTTTTCCACGTTTTGTTTGCTCCGACATGGCACAGCGAAAGCTCAGGTTATCGGATGCAGAGTCTGGGGTGTTGCCCATTCTGTATCAAAAATAAGGAAATAGAAACATATTTTCCCCATATTTGACGTACATGGTTGTCAATAATGTGAAAATATATTAACATCCTATATAAGATTACTTTCCAAATTAAAAAATAAATAAATGGCACAATGCATGCAGTACATACCAAGGAAGATGTGAGAAGCTGGAAATCCTCAGAACACCACTTATTTCAACAACTGAAAATATATTATGCTGCAGCTAACGGTTTGTAGATCATACAGGGAAGAGATTTCTAGTGCATTCACAAAATAGAGTAAATCTAATATATAAAGCTGAGTGTATGTGTATGTCCGCTAAAGGAATCCGCACCGTCACATTTACAATCACAAAATTTTGCACAGACACCCCCCATGTGACTCAGGGAACATCATAGACTAATGTTTTGACAGAAAAATTGAACCCCGCACTTTACAGTTACTCTCCAAAAAACCTGCCTCCGTTAAAGTGAATGGAGCTGCGAACTACAGGCTATTAATAGCAGCTGTGACTGGTTGCTATAGGAACAAAGGAAATTGTTAGTATAAGAAGCCTATGTTTGAGGTAATATGATATCAGTGGGGAGACGGATAGAGACAGACGGGGAAAAGAGACAGACGGGGAAAGGAGATAGACGGGGAAAGGAGACAGACAAAGAGACAGACACAGAGACAGACACAGAGACAGACACAGAGACAGACACAGAGACAGACACAGAGACAGACACAGACTGGGAGAGAGACAGACAGTTACTATCCTGGGCAACGTCTGGGTGCTACAGCTAGTATTAAGATAAAACTGACACCCGTGGTAAAGGGGTTTTCCCATGAACAAAGTTAATTTCAAAAGTTCATTTGAATCAAATATTGGAATAATAATAAATTTATACAATTGGATGTGTTTAAAGAACATTTTCATGTGCTTAGACAAACCTATACATGTGTCCCTGCTATGCACTTTGTAATGGCTGTGTCTGAGCGTACAGGGACATGGTCTGATCATACTACAGCTCCTGGGCAGGAGGGGGGGGGGGAGCAAAAGAGTATACAGATAGCACAGCATGGGATCGTATCCGATTCTTTTTGTGAGGTAAAGCATTTCCCAGTCTGTTTTTAAAAAATGTTTTACCTCATAGAAAGAATAATTTGCAATTTGATGCTGTAAGGTCTGTATACTTTATTACTTCCTACCTGGCTGCAGATATGTGGTAAGATCAGACCATATCCCTGTACAGTCAGACAGTACATAGCAGGGACAGATATATAACATTATATCAGCACAAGAACATTTTTTTAAACACATCAAATTCGGTGAATTATTTATTATTCCAAGATCTATTGATTGAAATCAACTTTAAAATGAACATTGTTCGTTGTAAAAAAAAAACCTTTAAATATCTGACCAGTAAGCCTCCAATACGAGTGTTATATATGGGTGGTAGTGCGATGTGAGAAATGGGTGAGACTTGACAACTGTTGGCTTCAAAGAATATGAAGTGTGACAGAGCTTTCACCAAGTCAATGGTTCATGGTGGACATGTATCGAATAAAATATTTATGGCACATTAGCAGAAAAATGTTCTCAACTATCTTCTAAAGCTCTACATACACATTAGAGAGCTGTCAGATGAACGACACAGGATAGAGGCGCTGTCGGACATCTCTGGCGGCTTATCTCTGGGTGACAAAAGGATCCGCAGTATTAAATGGACATGCCGTACCCTCATCTCCCCAATAATCATCTTTCCGGGGAATGTCAGGGTCCCCCATACACATCAGACTGTCAGCGTTAGTCTAATGTGTACGGAGGCCTTTGGTCGTTGCACTTTATGCTAATGCACCATATGAGTTACTCTGGATACATGTCCAATATACACCGCTGACAGAGCGCTCTGTCACACTTCTTCTAAATAAATGAAAGTAATAGAGTAATACCTGGTAGTCACTCGAGCTTTGTGATTGGCTGAACCATCTGCTGTGTCAATCCAAGAAGCCCCACGTAGTACATACATCTTCTGCCTGCTTGGTATATTGGTCTGCCCAGGTGAGATATATTCTGTAGATGTCCATTCCCAAGTGTTTCCCAGCATGTCAAATAGTCCTGGTGGACATAATCAGATCAGTCTTAGCGTGCCACATCGTGCCAATATTACAATTTCACAAGAAGTCAATATATGGCCCACAGAAAAGCCTTTTGCCACACCGCAAGAAACACACACCAAGCTTTAAGTGAGTAACTGGCTCTCGGTAAGAAACCAGCTGTATATGAAGTCAATGGGAAAATGTATGTAAATCAGTTATGAAGAATTGTCATTTAGACTTCATACACTATTGGTCTCCTAAATAAGAGTCAGTAACCCCCTAAAGCTGCATCATAGGCACCTCAGACCCTGCTCTGTACTGATGAGAGCCTCAAACAACTGTCTGTAGATGGGTGTCAGGCTTGGCTAATATTCCACGTCACACTTCAATGCTCGGGCTGGACATTGTTATATACAGTAGATAGCTTTCATCACTCCCAGAGAGAGAACATTTGTATACCAGCAGCCCCACCAAATTAGAGAATATCCACCATGCGTAGGACAAAGCATCTGGGGTAAAAAAATAAATATAAATAAATGAAGGGAATTTTGTTACTTACCGTAAATTCCTTTTCTTCTAGCTCCTATTGGGAGACCCAGACGATTGGGTGTATAGCACTGCCTCCGGAGGCCACACAAAGCAATTACACTAAAAAGTGTAAGGCCCTTCCCCTTCTGGCTATACACCCCCAGTGGGATCACTGGCTCACCAGTTTTAGTGCCAAAGCAAGAAGGAGGAAAGCCAATAACTGGTTTAAACAAATTCACTCCGAAGTAACGTCGGAGAACTGAAAACCATACAACATGAACAACATGTGTACCCGAAAAACAACCAAAAATCCCGAAGGACAACAGGGCGGGTGCTGGGTCTCCCAATAGGAGCTAGAAGAAAAGGAATTTACGGTAAGTAACAAAATTCCCTTCTTCTTCGGCGCTCCATTGGGAGACCCAGACTATTGGGACGTCCAAAAGCTGTCCCTGGGTGGGTAAAGAAATACCTCATGTTAGAGCTGCAAAGACAGCCCTCCCCTACGGGGAGGCAACTGCCGCCTGCAGGACTCTTCTACCTAGGCTGGCGTCCGCCGAAGCATAGGTATGCACCTGATAATGTTTGGTGAAAGTGTGCAGACTCGACCAGGTAGCTGCCTGGCACACCTGTTGAGCCGTAGCCTGGTGTCGTAATGCCCAGGACGCACCCGCGGCTCTGGTAGAATGGGCCTTCAGCCCTGATGGAACCGGAAGCCCAGCAGAACGGTAGGCTTCAAGAATTGGTTCTTTGATCCATCGAGCCAGGGTGGCTTTGGAAGCCTGCGACCCTTTGCGCTTACCAGCGACAAGGACAAAGAGTGCATCCGAGCGGCGCAGGGGCGCCGTGCGGGAAATGTAGATTCTGAGTGCTCTCACCAGATCCAACAAATGTAAATCCTTTTCATACCGATGAACTGCATGCGGATAAAAGGACGGCAAGGAGATATCCTGATTAAGATGAAAAGAGGATACCACCTTAGGGAGAAACTCCTGAATGGGGCGCAGCACTACCTTGTCCTGGTGGAACACCAGGAAAGGAGCCTTGGATGACAGCGCTGCTAGTTCGGACACTCTCCGAAGAGACGTGACCGCTACCAGAAAGGCCACTTTCTGTGAGAGTCGAGAAAGTGACACATCCCTCAGAGGCTCGAAGGGCGGCTTCTGGAGAGCAACAAGGACCTTGTTTAGATCCCACGGATCTAACGGCCGCCTGTACGGAGGTACGATATGACAAACCCCCTGCAGGAACGTGCGCACCTGAGAAAGTCGTGCTAGACGCTTCTTAAAAAACACGGATAGTGCCGAGACTTGCCCTTTAAGGGAGCCGAGCGACAAGCCCTTTTCCAACCCAGATTGCAGGAAGGAAAGAAAGACAGGTAACGCGAATGGCCAGGGAGATACTCCTTGTGCAGAGCACCAGGATAAGAAAATCTTCCACGTTCTGTGGTAGATCTTAGCAGAAGTGGACTTCCTAGCCTGTCTCATGGTGGCCACGACCCCTTGGGATAATCCTGAAGACGCTAGGATCCAGGACTCAATGGCCACACAGTCAGGTTCAGGGCCGCAGAATTCCGATGGAAAAACGGCCCTTGGGACAGTAAGTCTGGACGGTCTGGTAGTGCCCACGGTTGGCCGACCGTGAGATGCCACAGATCCGGGTACCACGACCTCCTCGGCCAGTCTGGGGCGACGAGTATGACGCGGCCGCAATCGGATCTGATCTTGCGTAACACTCTGGGCAAGAGTGCCAGAGGTGGAAACACATAAGGGAGCCGGAACTGCGACCAATCTTGCACTAAGGAGTCTGCCGCCAGAGCTCTTTGATCGCGAGACCGCGCTATGAAGGTCGGGACCTTGTTGTTGTGCCGAGACGCCATTAGGTCGACGTCCGGCACCCCCCAGCGGCGGCAGATTTCCTGAAACACGTCCGGGTGAAGGGACCATTCCCCTGCGTCCATGCCCTGGCGACTGAGGAAGTCTGCTTCCCAGTTTTCTACGCCCGGGATGTGAACTGCTGATATGGTGGATGCTCTTTCCTCTACCCACATCAGAATCCGCCTGACTTCCTGGAAGGCTTGCCGACTGCGTGTCCCTCCTTGGTGGTTGATGTATGCCACCGCTGTGGAGTTGTCCGACTGAATTCGGATCTGTTTTCCTTCCAGCCACTGCTGGAAGGCTAATAGGGCAAGATACACTGCCCTGATCTCCAGAACATTGATCTGAAGGGTGGATTCCTGCTGAGTCCACGTCCCTTGAGCCCTGTGGTGGAGAAAAACTGCTCCCCACCCTGACAGACTCGCGTCTGTCGTGACCACTGCCCAGGATGGGGGCAGGAATGATCTTCCCTGCGATAATGAGGTGGGAAGAAGCCACCATAGCAGAGAATCCTTGGCCGTCTGAGAAAGGGAGACTTTCCTGTCTAGGGAAGTTGTCTTCCCGTCCCATTGGCGGAGAATGTCCCATTGAAGTGGACGCAGATGAAACTGCGCAAAGCGAACTGCCTCCATTGCTGCCACCATCTTCCCTAGGAAGTGCATGAGGCGCCTTAAGGGGTGCGACTGACCCTGAAGGAGAGACTGCACCCCTGTCTGTAGAGACCGCTGCTTGTCCAGCGGAAGCTTCACTATCGCTGAGAGAGTATGAAACTCCATGCCAAGATACGTTAGTGATTGAGTCGGTGCCAGGTTTGACTTTGAAAAGTTGATGATCCACCCGAAAGTCTGGAGAGTCTCCAGCGCAACATTCAGGCTGTGTTGGCATGCCTCTTGAGAGGGTGCTTTGACAAGTAGATCGTCCAAGTAAGGGATCACCGAGTGTCCCTGAGAATGCAAGACTGCTACCACTGCCGCCATGACCTTGGTGAAAACCCGTGGGGCTGTCGCCAGACCAAATGGCAGAGCTACGAACTGGAGATGGTCGTCTCCTATCACGAAACGTAGAAAACGTTGGTGCTCTGTAGCAATCGGCACGTGGAGATAAGCATCTTTGATGTCTATTGATGCAAGGAAATCTCCTTGGGACATTGAGGCAATGACTGAGCGGAGGGATTCCATCCGGAACCGCCTGGCGTTCACATGCTTGTTGAGCAGCTTTAGGTCCAGAACAGGACGGAACGAGCCGTCCTTTTTTGGAACCACGAAGAGATTGGAGTAAAAACCTTGCCCTTGTTCCTGCAGAGGAACAGGGATCACCACTCCTTCTGCTCTTAGTGAGCACACCGCCTGCAGAAGGGCATTTGCTCGGTCGGGATGTGGGGAGGTTCTGAAGAACAGAGGCGGAGGATGAGAACTGAATTCTATCCTGTACCCGTGAGACAAAATGTTTGCTACCCACCGGTCTTTGACCTGTGGCAGCCAAATGTCGCAAAAGCGGGAGAGCCTGCCACCGACCGAGGATGCGGAGGGATGAGGCCGAAAGTCATGAGGCAGCCGCCTTGGAAGCGGTTCCTCCGGTTGTTTTCTTGGGGCGTGAATGAGCCCGCCATGAATCTGAGCTCCTTTGCTCCTTCTGAGTCCCTTTGGACGAGGAGAATTGGGTCTTTGCTCGATCTGGGCTGGGGTAAGGAGGAGTCCTTACCCTTGGACTGTTTAATGATCTCAGCCAATTGCTCACCAAACAGTCTGTCTCCAGATAGTGGCAAGCTGGTTAAACATTTCTTGGAAGCAGAATCTGCTTTCCATTCCTTTAACCACAAGGCTCTGCGCAAAACCACAGAGTTGGCAGACGCCATTTGAGGTACGGCTCGTAGAGTCCAGGACAGCGTTGATAGCGTAAGTCGCAAACGCAGACATTTGCGAGGTTAGGTACGCTACTCGCGGCACTGCTGGACGTATGATAGAGTCCACTTGTGCCAGGCCAGCAGAAATAGCTTGGAGTGCCCACACGGCCGCGAATGCTGGAGCAAACGACGCGCCGATAGCTTCATAGACAGACTTTAACCAAAGGTCCATCTGTCTGTCATTGGCATCTTTAAGTGAAGCCCCATCTTCCACTGCAACTATGGATCTAGCCGCAAGCCTGGAGATTGGGGGGTCCACCTTTGGACACTGGGTCCAGCGTTTGACCACGTCAGGGGGAAAGGGATAACGTGTATCCTTAAGACGTTTGGAGAAACGCTTATCTGGATAAGCATGATGTTTCTGGACTGATTCTCTGAAGTCAGAGTGGTCCAGAAAAGTACTCAATTTACTCTTAGGATACCGGAACTGGGACTTCTCCTGCTGTGCAGCTGCCTCCTCTGCTGAAGGGGCTGGGGGAGAAATATCCAACAGTCTATTGATGGCCGCTATAAGGTCATTTACCATAGCGTCACCATCAGGGGTATCTAGATTGAGAGCGGTGTCAGGAGTAGATTCCTGATCACCCACCTCTGTCTCCTCATACAGAGCCTCGTCTCGCTGAGACCCTGACCAGTGTGATGACGGCGAGGGTCTTTCCCAGCGAGCCCGCTTAGGCTGCCTGGGACTGTCATCCGAGTCAGAGTCTTCAGCCTGTGATGCCTGGGACCCCCTTGAAGTACGGATTAGTTCCAACTGAGGGGGACCGGGGAGCATAGACACAGCAGTGTCCATGGTCTGAGAAACTGGCCTGGACTGCAAGGTTTCCAGGATTTTTGTCATAGTCACAGACATCTTATCAGCAAAAACTGCAAATTCTGTCCCCGTCACCGGGGCAGGGTTCACAGGCGTCTCTGCCTGGGCCACTACTACCATAGACTCTGGCTGACGAAGTGGCACAGGGACCGAACATTGCACACAATGGGGGTCATTGGAACCTGCCGGTAGATTAGCCCCACATGCGGCACAAGCAGTGCATACCGCCTGTGCCTTGGCACCCTTGCGTTTTGCGGATGACATGTTGTTGTCTCCTCAGAGCAATGAGGGTATAAGCCAAGAAGCGACTGTACAGTGCAATATAAATATATATATGGTACAGGGAAAAAATGCACCAAATAACACTGTGGCACTAGTGGGGCCAGCACTTATGTGCAGCTTACCGCCCGCATAAACGCGGGTGTGTGGTCGCCAGAGTCCCTTGTCTGAGTCCCCCAGAGCCTGTGTCCGTTCTCCAGCCAGACTGCATGCAGGAATGGCTGCCGGCGTCCTGTGGAGAGGGGCGGGCCCTGGGCGTGTTGAGACCAAGAGCGGGAAACCTGCGTCCCCACTGTGCCCAGTGAGAGGGCTGGAGCATGTAAATAAGGCTCCAGCCCTCGGCGCTGCCTATTGCACAGCGTCTCTCCCTTTCCCTGATTGACAGGGTGGGGGCGGGAACGAACCGTAATTAGGCCGCAAAAGCCGGGGACTAGATTTATGAGCGCTGCCGCCGTAAAAGCGCGGGCAGCGCGAGTCCCCGGCGCACTACAAGTCCCAGCGGCGCCGCCGCTCCCGGAGCGGCCGGCGCGGTAGTTCCCAAGACATAAAATCACTCAGCTAAGCTGCAGTGACTCTAACCCGAGCGCGCAGCGCTAGTGCCCCCGGCGCACTAGCACACCCAGCAAGCCTGGAGTGTGCGTGGCCTGTCTGTGCGGGGACACAGAGTACCTGAACGTTGCAGGGCCTTGTCCCTGACTGTACTCAGCTCCTCCAGCAGGGTCTCTGGGTCTGTGGATGGAGCTCGGCCTCAGGGTTTGGGGGCCGGTAAGATCCCACTTCCACAGAGCCCCTCAGGGGGATCGGGAAGGAAAGCAGCATGTGGGCTCCAGCCTCCGTACCCGCAATGGGTACCTCAACCTTACAAACCGCAAGTGGGGTGAGAAGGGAGCATGCTGGGGGCCCTATATGGGCCCTCTTTTCTTCCATCCGACATAGTCAGCAGCTACTGCTGACTAAACAGTGGAGCTATGCGTGGATGTCTGACCTCCTTCGCACAAAGCAGAAAACTGGTGAGCCAGTGATCCCACTGGGGGTGTATAGCCAGAAGGGGAGGGGCCTTACACTTTTTAGTGTAATTGCTTTGTGTGGCCTCCGGAGGCAGTGCTATACACCCAATCGTCTGGGTCTCCCAATGGAGAACCGAAGAAAAAAAAATATATATATATATACACACACACACACACACACACACACCTCATGTATACAGGTTAGTATAGGTTTTTGTTTGTTCTATTCTAACAAAACAGGTTACCTTTAACTCTACAAAAATTTCAAAATATATACCCAATATAGTAGTCTGCAAAATAAACAAATGTTCTTAACCCCTTCAAGGGAAACTGTCACTAGGCTTTTGCCACCTCATGTGAGAGCTGCATAATGTAGAGATGAAGACCCTGATTCCAGAAATATGTCACTTACTGGGCTGCTTGATGTAGTTTTGATAATCTCCTGCTGACAAAACAGTGACTGTATCACTGGAGGTCTAGTAAATATGCTGCCATGTAGTCCCTTCATATTCATGTGCTTAGTATAACCCTGGGCTATCCACGGATTAGCAGCTTTTTGCCTATACACAGTCAGCTGCTAATCAGTCATGTGGGCGGGGTTATACAAAGCATTCAGAGAACTGGTAGATTTGCAGCAGAGAATATAGTGATTTTATCAAAACTACACTAAGCAGAACAGTGAGTAACATCACTGGAATCATGATGTTCCTGTCAGATGAGGTAGCATAAGGCTGGCAAAGATTCCCTTTACAACCTAGGACGTACACATATGTCCTAGGTCGCTTCTCTCCCTTTAATGCAGGCTTGCGCGAGGAGCCCGCATTATTCTCTGCGCATGTCTGTTGATCTAAACAGCAGACATGTGCAGCTAACAGGCACGGGTGGATCTCTAATCCCACATTTGCTTACAGGCATTGCACGGCACACTTACCAAAAGCATTCTGTGCAGGAAATGCGTCTACTGGGGATACACCATGATACCCGTCCTCAGCAGTGTCCAGTGTAGGGAACTTACCCTGTAGGCAATAAAGAGTCTGGTCATAAACAGCTAACACAGGTGAAGTGTATAAGTACAATTAGAAATTATACAGCCAGTATGGGTATAAGGGGAGTACTTGTGAGTGAGCACATTAGCCAAGAAACACCTCAATACATAACCTAAAGTCCTCCATGCACATTGGACTAAAGCGGCTTCAACACGGCAAACATCTCCTGTGTATTAGCACTCCTAAATATGGAGGAAGGATTGGACAATATAAATGTAAAAGCCCAATCCATCTGCACTCCCAAGCCACAGGCCACCACTACAGGGGTCTGGCAGGGGCTTTGTCCCCTATAGCCTAGTGTATGAGAAATAAACTTGTGGTATGCACTTACATTTTAATCTGCGTGTAGCTTTAAACCTGGATTTCTAACTCTTGCACAAAGGATAAGTACAAAACAGGTATCATAATGCTGTAGTAGGATCTACATGGCAGTTTCAGTAGTAAAATCATCTTGGTTCCCTTTAAAGGGAGCCTGTCATCTGATTCATGATTACCAATCCAAGGCAGAGTCAAGCCAATTGCAGCCAAATATATATTTTTTTTGGAAAGTCTTCAACATTTCTGAGAAAATATACTTTATAGATCAAAAGACGAGGCTAGCCCGGCAGCTTTCAGTGCTACTAGAGGTGATGGACAGGTGTCATCCGAGTGTGGGTCTACATAGGGCGACCACGGGGAAGACTATTCTCCTTACGGAGACCTGACAAACCAGTCTGGCTGCGAGGGAGGGGACTTATAGCTGCAATGCCCCTCTGGGAATTATTCAAATTGTCCCTCCAGTGAGGAAGGAGAAAAACTCTAGCGCCACCTATTGGAAGTAGCAATCCTAAAAGTCAAAAGAGGCTTTTTAACCCCTTCACGACCGGCCGATTTTTCGCTTTCCGTTTTTTTTTTCCGCCATTCTTTTTCTGAGAGACGTAACTTTTTTTATTTTTCAGTCAATATGGTCATGTGAGGGCTCATTTTTTGCAGAACGAGCTGTCCTTTTAAATGAAACCATCACTTTTACCATATAGTGTACTGGAAAACGGCAAAAAAATTCCAAATGCAGAAAAATTGCAAAAAAAGTGCGATAGCACTATGGTTTTTGAGATATTTTATTCACTGTGTTTACTATATGGTAAAAGTGATGTGTGGGTGTGATGCCTCAGGTCAGTGCGAGTTCGTAGACACCAAACATGTATAGGTTTACTTTTATATAAGGGGTTAAAAAAAACAAAAAACGGAAGTTTGTCCGAAAAAAGTGGCGCATATTCCGTGACCCGTAGCGTTCTCATTTTTCGGGATCTATGGCTCAGTGACTGCTTATTTTTTGCGTCTCGAGCTGACGTTTTTAACGGTACCATTTTTGCGCAGATGCTACGTTTTGATCGCCTGTTATTGCATTTTGCGCAAAAGTTGTGGCGACAAAAAAAAGTCGTTTTGGCGTTTGGAATTTTTTTGCCGCTACGCCGTATACTGATCAGATTAATTGATTTTATATTTTGATAGATTGGGCGTTTCTGAACGCGGCGATACCAAATGTATGTATATTTTTTTAACCCTTTAATTTTCAATGGGGCGAATGGGGGGTGATTTGAACTTTTAGGGGTTTTTTTAGTTTTTTAAAACTTTTTTTTAAACTTTTTTTTTTATTTTACTAGTCCCCCTAGGGGGCTATTGCGATCAGCATTCCGATCGCTCTGCAGTATCTGCTGATCAGAGCTACAAGGCTGTAAACAGCAGATATGCTCTTTTTCTCTTTTGCTGTGCCGCTGGCACAGCGAAAGTGAAAGCAAGTCAGGTGTAGTACAGGAGCCATCACATGACCCTGTGCTACCATGACAACTATCGGAAGTCACGTGATCGCGTCACGTGACTTCCGGTATTGGGCGGTAAGTAAAAGTTTACCGCGATCGCGCTTATAATGGCGCTGTCACATATTGACAGGGCCATATAAGGGGTTAAACGGCACGAGCAGATAACGATTCAGGCACACATCTCAGCTGTGAAAATCAGCTGAGATGTGTGCTGATCGCAGCATGATGCTGCCGGCAGACCGCGGGCAGTAACGTTATGACCGCTAGGACGTAATTTTACGGCCCGCGGTCGTTAAGGGGTTAAACAAGCCTTTTCCTACGACTGCAAATTGGGATTCTGATCTGGCATTAAATCCTAAATCTTATGAAAAGGTTTGTTTAAAAAGCCACTTTTGACTTTTAGGATTGCTACTTCCAATAGGTAGCGCTAGAGTTTACCTCCTTCCTCACTGGAGGGACAATATAAATAATTCCCATAGGGGGATTGCAGCTATAAGTCCCCTCACTGGCAGCCAGACTGGTTTGTCAGGTCTCCGTAAGGAAAATAGTCTTCCCCGTGGTCCCCACATAGCTTCTCATAAGCCAGATCAGATACCCATACTTTGCACTGACGAGGGGCAATCACCCCGAAACACTGTCTGCAAATAGAATTTAATACCAGATCAGAATCCCAAAGTCTTATGAAAAGGCTGGTTTAAAAAGCCACTTTTGACTTTTAGGATTGCTACTTTCAATAGGTGGTGCTAGAGATTGTTTCCTTCCTCACTGGAGGGATAATTTACATAGGGCGAGATATGTCATTCACTTGCAGGCGGTCCTGTTAGAAGACTAGTCTTGACTGGGAATATGGTACTCTGGCTGGATCTTTAATATTTTCTCTGAAACTGAGTGTTTCAGTGATAAGTATACCTACTGCAGGTATATGAAAGTTTGCATCTGTGGGAATGGAATACAGTGTGCCAATGGTGGAGAACTAGGATGTGACATAACACGATGACTATGGAAAGATATGGCATAAAGATGATATGGACACATAGTGAAGGGCAACAGCACAGTTCTTTTATCGTAAGGTAAGGCATAATGTGGCGCCCTGAACTAGCCAGGGGCCACAGGTAACAACACACACACCCCCCCACCCCCAGCAGGTCACAGCAGTCATCTCCAGTGAGACCTGATTTCCTCCCTCGGGTTCAGACAGACACACTAGGTGGGCGGAGTCGGGCAGATGGACACACCCACCGAGGAGTCTAGCTGGTCTGAGGCAGGAAACAACGCAGACAAGTCCAGGCAGAGGAAGGGAGAGGAGGTGTGCAGAGTGGCAGAAGCAGACATGGGCCTAGGTTGGAGCCTAGGACCCTCTTGTAGTCAGTCAGGCAGACGGTAGTGGCCGTCTGCAGGGGCCGGGAAGACAGTCCTGGTGGAACCGTAGGTAGCCGGGACAGGGTGGTGGCCCGTCCGGTACTGAACCGGGGAGCCAGCTGGAAACCGGAGCACAGGAGGAGCATATAAAGAAAGTGCAGGGAAGGACGCACACTATTAGCCTGGAGTCAGGGGAGAAACTACAGCAGCCGGCTGCGGGACCCCTCCATCCAGCCGTTTGTTTTACCAGAGACTCCGTGTACGTTGTTGGCTGAGTGAGTACCGCCGTGCCGCCTGGCACTGCGCTGCCGCCCTCGCGACCCTGCACCTCGCCAAACCCCGCCATCTACCTTACAGTCCCCATCACCGGGCCCCGGGACCACCAAAATCCCCTAGCCACGGAGGGGAGAGAAACATCTCGGCTGCTCCCTGTCATCGCTCCCGGGATCCCCGTCCAGAGCAGCGGTGGTGCCCCAACCTCACCACAAACCGTGGGTGGCGTCACGGACTAAATCCCCAAACCAACCCACCTCTTTCACTCACGGGCGAGGAGCGCCGCTCGAGGCCCCGGATCCGGCCCACCGCTCGAGCCACCGAGCAGCAGCAGCAGCGCCGGACCCGAGCGTTAGTGAGCGCAGTGCCCCGCCGCCCGCGACAATAGCACCTCCAGGATGGAGTACATAGCTGGAGCCTCAAAAAGGCTATAAAACAAAAAATAATCAAAAGGGGAAATATCAACAAAGACCATTCCAAGACGACCACACCATGAAGAGATACCCTATACGTATGACCAGCAAAAATAGAAAAGTCGCAAAGTGGTGATGTAGCCCAGACTATGTTTCTATTCTGGTTACCACCATAGGATATTATTGAAATGACTGTACGATTAAGGAATGAAAGGGTATGTCTGGGCTGAAATGAAAAGCCTACAGGCATTCCAAGTGACTGCAGAATCAGAATTATTTGGAGTTTAAAGGGAACCTGTCAGCAGAAATTTCGGCTAAAACCTAACAGATTCCCGCTCTGCAGCTACTGGGCTGCATTCTAGAAAGGTCCCTGTTAGTATTGTGGCCCCTTTCTGACCAAAAAAAAGAGTTTATATAGAGGTACCTTTTTGGCTTCGGATTCTCTAAATGGGACACGGGGGCGGGCTGCCTGATGGCCGTTATTCTGCCCCCTGGTCCTGTATGCCGCCCCCATCGCTGATTTCCATACTTCTGGACGCCGCCCACTGCTCCAGCCATCCCCGCGCATGCCCAGTGCTCATCTCTCGTGGATGAGCACTGTGCCCAGTGTCACCGCTGGTGACGTGCACGCAGGGTTTAGATTATGGGCGGTGCTGTGATGTTTATTAACAAGCAACCGCCCATAATCGCGGGACCGATGTTCACTACACAGAACACAATGTGTGAATGTTTGTTTTGTTTTGTTTTTTTACTGTATTCGCCGGTAATCTTCTCTCCGCGTCTCCTCCTGATCGGTGTTGTTACTGCTCCGCGCTCTTCCCATCTATTTCCTGCCTCAGGGCAAGATGGGAAGGAGGTGAAGTGAGGTCAGCAGCAGCGCGCTTGCGCAGAAAGAAGCAGGCTGAGGGGGAAAGCGCGGTCCCGCGATTATGGGCGGTTGCTTGTTAATAAACATCACAGCACCGCCCATAATCTAAACCCTGCGTGCACGTCACCAGCGGTGACACTGGGCACAGTGCTCATCCACGAGAGATGAGCACTGGGCATGCGCGGCGATGGCTGGAGCAGTGGGCGGCGTCCAGAAGTATGGAAATCAGCGATGGGGGCGGCATACAGGACCAGGGGGCAGAATAACGGCCATCAGGCAGCCCGCCCCCGTGTCCCATTTAGAGAATCCGAAGCCAAAAAGGTACCTCTATATAAACTCTTTTTTTTTTGGTCAGAAAGGGGCCACAATACTAACAGGGACCTTTCTAGAATGCAGCCCAGTAGCTGCAGAGGGGGAATCTGTTAGGTTTTAGCCGAAATTTCTGCTGACAGGTTCCCTTTAATTTCTTTCATACAGTAGTCTGTGAGCCTTCTTTACAGATTGTCTCCTAGAATCATCATGGGAGAGGTTATTGTAGGGTTTTTCTGATTAAATTTTAAAATTATCCAGAATATTTATTGATATTGCTCAGCATTTATATTATTTGATACTAATTTGCTACTACTAAAATTTATTATAATCAAAGCCCGGCCATTTTGTTCACCTGGATATAAGTTACCTCCCAGTGGCCTTCTCCTCTCTCCCCAATTAGACAATCTATTAGAGGTCAGTGAGATATCGGTTTAGCAGACAGCTACTGCAAATGTTTGGCTTAATTTGTGTTACTGCTAATCATTTTGCAATAGATCCTGTACAAAATCGGTCTTCAATCACTTTCACATAATAACAGCAGGAATACATGCAATCTACAAATGATTAGGTATGGGCGTTCTGTCTGCCACGTTTGCATTATTGAACAATAAGACACAAATATAAATCAAGACCATCCCTTCTCCGCATGGGCATGGTCACCCTAGATTCCTGTTCAATTTCACTGGATGGAAAAGTGCATTTCCTATGGAGAAGGAAGCCATTGGTAAGGAGAAAAAAAAAAAAAAGACCACCTAACCAAATACACAATCATACTTTTATTTTTCCACTGAAAGATCAGTCGAACAAAGACAGTAAGGTCCTGACATAGTGCAAACACACACACACACACACACACACACACACACACTGGGTATGGAAAGTATTCAGACCCCTCTCTCTTTTTCATTGCAGCCATTTGTTAAATTCAAAAAAGTTAATTTTTTTCTCATTTATGTACACTCTGCACTCCATCTTGACAGAAAAAAAGAGAAATGTAGACATTTTTGCAAATTTATTAAAGAAAAGCTGAAATATCACATGGTCATAAATATTCAGACGCTTTGCTCAGACACTCATATTTAAATCACATGCTGTCCATTTCCTTGTGATCCTCCTTGAGATGGTTCTACGCCTTCATTGGAGTCCAGCTGTGTTTAAATAAACTGATAGGACTTGATTTGGAAAGGCGCACACCTGCCTATATAAGACCTCACAGCTCACAGTGCATGTCAGACCAAATGAGAATCATGAGGTCAAAAGGAACTGCCCAACAAGCTCAGAGACAGAATTGTGGAAAGGCACAGAACTGGCCAAGGTTACAGAAGAATTTCTGCAGTACTCAAGGTTCCTAAGAGCACAATGGGCTCCATACTCCTTAAATGGAACAAGTTTGGGGCTACCAGAACTCTTCATAGACCTGGCCGTCCAGCCAAACTGAGCAATCATGGGAGAAGAGCCTTGGTGAGACATTTAAAGAAGAACCCCAAGATCACTGTGGCTGAGCTACAGAGATGCAGTAGGGAGATGGGATTAAGTTCCACAAAGTCAACATCCAGCAGTTGGGCCTTATGGCAGAGTGGCCCGATGGAAACCTCTCCTCAGTCCAAGACATATGAAAGATCGCATTGAGTTTGCAAAAAAAACACATGAAGGACTCCCAGACTATGAGAAATAAGATTCTCTGGTCTGATGAGACGAAGACAGAACTTTTTGGTGATAATTCTAAGAGGTATGTATGGAGAAAACCAGGCACTGCTCATCACCTGCCCAATACAATCTCAACAGGGAAACGTGGTAGCAGTATCATCCTATGGGGGTGTTTTTCAGCTGCAGGGACAGGACAACTGGTTGCAAATGAAGGAAAGATGAATGCGGCCAAGTACAGAGATATCCTGGAAGAAAACCTCTTCTAGAGTGCTCTGGACCGCAGACTTGGCCGAAGGTTCACCTTCCCAATAGACAATGACCCTAAACACACAGCTAAAATAACAAAGGAGCGGCTTCAGAACAACTCTGTGACCATTCTTGACTGGCCCAGCCAGAGCCCTGACCTAAACCCAATTGAGCATCTCTGGAGAGACCTCAAAATGGCTGTCCACCAACGTTCACCATCCAACCTGACGGAAGTGGAGAGGATCTGCAAGGAAGAATGGCAGAGGATCCCCAAATCCAGGTGGGAAAAACGTGTTGCATCATTCTCAAGAAGACTCATGACTGTACTAACTCAAAAAAGTGCTTCTACACAATCCTGAGCAAAGGGTCTGAATACTTATGTGCATGTAATATTTCAGTTTTTCTTGGTTAATAAGTTTGCAAAAATTTCTACATTTGTCTACATTTGTTTTTTTTCTGTCAAGATGGGGTGCAGAGTGTACATTAATGAGAAAAAAAATAACTTTTTTGAACTTACCAAATGGCTGCAATGAAATAAAGAGTGAGAAATTTAAAGGGGTCTGAATACTTTCCATACCCCCACTGTATGTGTGTATATTTTATTCAGTGATTTAGGGACAAACCTCCCACTTCAGCTAAAATAAATACATCAAATTTTATACACACACACACACACACACACACACACACACACACCTTTGTATTCTGGATTTCTCTAGGTGTGCGTCTTCAAACCCGAATATAGCTTTACCTGGGGGTCCTGTCTGTGCGGCGACCGGGCGCCTGTGGCTGCGTGCGGGCGGCAGTCGGGTGCCTGTGCCTGCGTGCAGGCGGCAGCCGGGTGCCTGTGCCTGCGTGCAGGCGGCAGCCGGGTGCCTGTGTGCGGGAGCTGCCTCCCACACACAGGTACCCGACTGCAACCCGCACGCAAGCACAGGTACCCGGCCGCTTGCATGCAGGGTGGGCGGGCAGCCTGCTGGCTGCCACTCTGTGCGTGCGGGCGGCTGTACAGCAGTTTACCCAGTTTGTCCACGGTCCCAGTTTCAAATGAAGGCGCCGAGAGCGGGCACGTGCGCAGATGGAGCTCTTGGATGAGAGCTCCATCTGCGCACGCGCCGCTCCGGGAGTCAGCGCGTGCGCAGATGGAGTCCTTGAATGAGAGCTCCATCTGCGCATGCGCCGCTCCAGGCGCCATCATTTGAACCGGGACCGCGGACACTGGGACACTCACTGCACCGGCCTGCTGCATGACTCACCCGCCGCCGCTACTGCTTCCACCACGAACTTCGCCCCGCCTGCCACCACGCCGGCCACCACGGACCCCGCCGCGCCTGCCAACACAACCTCTGCCTCCTGTGACCCCGCTTCACCACCACTGCTGCCCCTCTCCGGTAAGAGAACACCGGAATATAAGACGGACCCCATTTTTATTTTTTTACCTTTTGTATGTCTAAATTTGGGATGCGTCTTATTACTATAAAGGTGTCGATTCGGATTGAATTGATGATGCCCTACAACTTTGTAATTCCCTTTTTTCTCTATCGCGTTACGTTTTCAAAATAAAAATGCTAACTTCGTTGTTTTTCAACAGGTGGTTTCATTGCGTAGCGCATGGTTACTTTACTATACCTAGACACCACTTCTATGCCTATAGCTGCCGCCGTTCTCAAGTTAATAGCGGTGGGCAGGATATGGGTAGACACACTGTATATGTGCAATATATACCGTATTTTTCGCTTTATAAGACGCACTTTTGTTCCCCCAAATTTTGGGGGAAAGTAGGGGGTGCGTCTTATAAGCCGAATCTACGGGGGGGGGGGGAATATATATATATATATATATATATGTATATTATATATAATATATGAAAGAGGTAAGAGTCCCGGTGCACCACCTACTCCGCGTGTTACTATACGTTCAGCTACTTGAGCCCTACTGAGCCATGGAGGGGATCATGGTGCAGACTTGCGGTGAAGACCAAGATAAATCCAAAGGAGAAAGAAAGTCGCACTCCAGATAATCACCATATCACTCCGTCTTTATTGCAGGGAAAACATGAAGATACAAGCGGTGGGGAGGGTGAGACAAGCCATACAACGCCAGACGACGGCGTGCCGTTTCGCTAGAACTTAGCTTCCACGGGTCCAGTGCAAACTGCCATGCAGCACCGCCCTTTTAACACAAATGGTGCGGGTACTGCATTAGCAGAGTGATTTAAAATGCAAATGCAAGTATACAATTAGTAGCCGCAAAAAGCAGGTGAAGACTTCAAGGGTATTAACATATCACAGTCTAATACACATATCTCTCAAAATACAATAATATACAAAAGGCGGACAGAATCACAATCCCTACAAGAACAGAACAAAATTCTGATGTACAGTACAGCGAGCACAAAAACAGTAGAAATTTTAAATTAGTGAAAAAAATTTTTTTCAGAGACAATGTATGCAATAATGTTAAAATGCAAAACAGTAGCTATTAATCAACGCCATGATCAGATAGTGCTAGCAAAACAAGGGTGTCACAGTCAGGATGTCATATAGTCGACATGTCAAAAAAAAAAAAAAAAAAGATTCTTTAAAGAAAAACTGACAAGTCATTTCTGTCATTCAAACCTAGCGGTCCCATTGCGTTTAGATCCAGAATCAATCTGGATTCTTTTTGTAACGGTGTGCGGTGCGTGTCGCCGCCTCTGCTGCTAGGATTGACTTTAAACAGACCAGCAAAAGAAAGTAGATTGGAATCACTATTATGGCATTCCTGCATGTGTTTAATAAGTCTTGCTGAACCTATCCCTGATATTAACCCCTTAACGACCGCGGGCCGTAAAATTACGTCCTAAAGGACATAATCTTACTGCCCGCGGTCCTCCGGCGGCAGCATGCCGCGATCGGCACACATCTCAGCTGATTTTCACAGCTGAGATGTGTGCCTGCTAGGCACGAGCAGAATCGTTATCTGCTCGTGCCGATTAACCCCTTATAATGGCGCTGTCAATACATGACAGCGCCATTATAAGCGCAATCGCGGTAAAGTTTTACTTACCGCCGAAACCGGAAGTCACGTGACGCGATCACGTGACTCCCGATAGTTGTCATGGTAGTACAGGGTCATGTGATGACTCCTGTACTACACATGAATTGGTTTCACTTTCGCTGTGCCCGGGGCACAGCAAAAGAGAAAGACAGCGTATCTGCTGTTTACAGCCTTCCAGCTGTGATCAGCAGATACTGCAGAGCGATCGGAATGCTGATCGCAATAGCCCCCTAGGGGGACTAGTAAAATAAAAAAAAAAAGTAAAAAAATAAGTTTTAAAAAATTAAAAAAAAACAAAAAAACCTAAAAGTTCAAATCACCCCCCATTCGCCCCATTGAAAATTAAAGGGTTAAAAAAATAAAAAATATACACACATTTGGTATCGCCGCGTTCAGAAACGCCCGATCTATCAAAATATAAAATCAATTAATCTGATCAGTAAACGGCGTAGCGGCAAAAAAATTCCAAACGCCAAAACGACGTTTTTTTGTCGCCACAACTTTTGCGCAAAATGCAATAAGAGGCGATCAAAACGTAGCATCTGCGCAAAAATGGTACCGTTAAAAACGTCAGCTCGAGACGCAAAAAATAAGCCGTCATTGAGCCTAAGATCCCGAAAAATGAGAACGCTACGGGTCACGGAATATGGCGTAAAACGTGCGCCACTTTTTTCGGACAAACTTCCGATTTTTTTTTAACCCCTTATATAAAAGTAAACCTATACATGTTTGGTGTCTACGAACTCGCACTGACCTGAGGCATCACACCCACACATCAGTTTTACCATATAGTGAACACAGTGAATAAAATATCTCAAAAACCATAGTGCTATCGCACTTTTTTTGCAATTTTTCAGCATTTGGAATTTTTTTGCCATTTTCTAGTACACAATATGGTAAAACTGATGGTTTCATTTAAAAGTACAGCTCGTTCCGCAAAAAATGAGCCCTCACATGACCATATTGACTGAAAAATAAAAAAGTTACGTCTCTCAGAAAAAGAATGGCGAAAAAAAAAAACGGAAAGCGAAAAATTGGCCGGTCGTGAAAGGGTTAAGGATTTGCAATGCTCCCTAAAACGGACGTAAAGGGGCCGGATAGTTTTTCCAATGTAATAAAAATTGCAGGGGCAGAATAATGCATACACTATATAAGTTGACTTGCACGATATGAAATCATTAACCCTGAGGTACTCACACCCCACTTTTATTACATCCCCCGTTTTATGGGCCGAACAGAAAGGACAATTCCCACATCTAAAATTACCCTTCATTTTTTTCTTGTCTAACCATGTCTTTTCCTTTGTGGGCACAAATCTATTTTTTACCAAAAGGTCGCCTAAATTATGGTCTCTTCTGTAAGATACCAAGGGACCCTCTTTAACCAGGTCTCTAAGGTCTTTATCGTTTTTCAACAAATGCCAGTGTCTCTTTATGCTGGATCTCACAATGTCAAACATAGAATTGTATTTGAAATTGAAGGTGCATCTATCCCCGGCAGCATTATGCGGCATTTTTCCTGGTATTTTTTTAAAAAAAATTTGCGAGGTCTATCATGATCATTCGTCGCCATCGCAGTCCTGTCTAAAGCAGCTTCTATGATCCTAGAGGGATAACCTCGTTCAAGTAAGCGTGCCTTTAAATCAGAGGCTTGCTCTTCAAATTTGCGAGGATCATTATTAATACGTTTTAAACGCAAGAACTGACTATATGGGAGAGAGGTTCTGGTATGGGAAGGATTTCTTTCTCCTTTGGAGATTATATATATTATATATATATATACATACACACACATACATATATACACACATATACACACACTGCAAGGTCCAGGGGAGGTGGGGGCGCTGCTGGGGGCAGGTGAACGCTGCGGCGGCAGCGTTTGATCTCCTGCTCCCGCTCATATAATATGCACAGCCGCTGTCCATCTCCGGTGGTGCTGAAATCACACCGCAGTGACGGGCTGGGGGAGCGGTGCATATTATATGTCTTTGCTCCCCCCTGTGATGGCAAATGCACCCCCCTGTGTTAGATATGGCCCCTGTGCTGCTACTCATTCTAAAATAAAAAGCTTCACTTACCCCCTGCAGTGTTTCTCCCCGGTGTCCTGCTTCCACTGTGATCAGGCACGCAGAGATCTCAGTCTGCTGTGCCGATCACATGACCGGCACCGAGAACCAGGAAAAGGAAGAACAGAAGCACGGAGGGAGACAGGAGGGAGATCAGCTCTGGAGAAGGTAAGGAAAGAGTGTTTTATTTTACTATGGGCAGCAGCCTGGGGGCCATATCTAACACAGGGGGACTTGTGCGATCTATATAGGGGCCAAGGGCAGGACTATGGGGGCGATATCTAACACAGGGGGACTTGTGCGATCTATAGGGGCCAAGGGCAGCACTATGGAGGCGATATCTAACACAGGGGGACTTGTGCGATCTATAGGGGCCAAGGGCAGCACTATGGAGGCGATATCTAACACAGGGGAACGTGTGCAATCCATTGGGGGCCTAGGCAGCACAGGGGAACGTGTGCCATCACAAGGGGGCTATATTCAATATAAGGGGGCCATATCCAGATTAAGGGTGCTAATTGTAGGATGGGGGGCTATGAGGGACATATACCCTATATAATTTGTTAGAGGGACACTGGCATTATAAAATGGACCCCATTTAACATTAAAAAAAAAATAAAAATTTGGGGGTGCGTCTTATAATCAGGTGCGTCTTATAAAGCGAAAAATACGGTATATTATATATATATATATATATATATATATATATATATATATATATATATATATATATATATATATATATATATATATATATATACACATATACACACACACATATATACACATACACACACACGTTTGTCTCCGCACCATAGTCCACATGGAGATGATAACTCGTAGTCATGGATGTAGAGCCTCTCACCCAAAACATGGACTTGAATGGTCCCATCTAGTTTCTTTGAAGTCTTCGATGGCATCCAGCACATGGACAAATGAAGCCGGGGTAGTACATCTTGCTTCACTGTACATCAGCGATGTGTATCCGAGCATGTGGAGTGTTAATGACTACTTACCACCTCCATGACTCATTACTGCTTGTAGTTTGTGTATTTTTATAAATGTTTTTTTTTTTTTTTTTTTAAGCTAAAACCCTTTAAAAAAATACACATGCTACCTGCAGTAATGAGTCATGGAAGTCATGAATAGTCACTGACGCTTCACAAGCTTGGATACACATGGATGATGACAAGCAAGGTGTACTGGCCCCGGTTTCATCTGTCCATGTGCTGGATGCCACCGAAGGCTTAAAAAAAAACAAAACAAACAGATGGAACCATTCAAGCTCATGCTTTAGGAGAGTGGCTCTACATCCATGACCATTTACTAGTCACCTCCATGTGGACATGTGGAGTATAACACTTTTAGAAAACCAATCCCAGTAAATTATTCTGGTAGGGATTTACGACGTAATTTACAATGGAATGACAAGACTGAGCCACTTTCATGTATTCCTTACTAGACACTAACTGATCAAACCTATATGGTTGGAATGTTAGGAACGTCATTAGAAGACTGTGAAAGTAACATTACCTGCCAAAGATTGCTCCTATTTTTCTGAAACGTGTTCCCCCACGGATAGGTGTTCCCTGTGAGCATAGCATGATGAGATTACACTTTCCATTTTCATGATGTGACGGCATGTGAAGCTATAGCCCTGTAGTTTATTATTAGAAAAACAAGCTTTTGCCATGTATATGATATAAAATCAATAAATGCAAAATTGAGGGCACTATGCCTAACCAAATACCGCCATACCTTTAAGGCCTCCTCTTGCAGCAAATTCCCATTCTTCCTCTGTTGGTAGCCTTTTCCTGAGCCACTTACAATAGGCCTGTGCATCATTCCAGCTGATCTGCAGCACAGGGAAATCCAGCTTCTGCTTGATACCGGACCCTGGCCCAGTGGGCTAAAGAGAGTGGAATAGGAAGAATTCATCATCTCATCAACATGATTGTCAATGACATGAGGCTTAGAAACGGGAAAACAGGAAAAGTAACATCTGATGACAATTTATAGATAATAGCAGGATTAGTTTGTCTCCATGTGGAAAGGTGTAGTCATAAAGCTGACAACAATAAGATTACAATTGGGCGGCAGAATGTACACAATGTTCTGCAGCATTATGGATAATATGCATTTATTCACAACAGACAATATATTGCAAGTCCTTACCTGACGCCAAAAGGCTCTTTCTACAGGAAGCCACCATGGTGCCGACTGCAATGTAGACAACATAACTGTTAGTTCCTCCTAGATGTAACGTTAGGTATATCCTCATTAAAGGGACCCTGATGGTCAGGTTTAGCATAGAAAACTTAGCAAAGTAGTGACATGGCTGTATAGTCGCTTGTCCCCTTTTAGGTAGAGATACGATTTGCCATTCATGAGAAATCTAGCAAAGAACCAAATGCGGATCAGGAAGGGAGTGCAATCGGACTGCTTCCTCCGAGTACCTGGACACCACCCCAGCGCACCTACTGTCTGACCGGCATATAGACTCTATGCTAGACCTCTCCAGTATGGCACGCTGGATCCATATAAATGGGGTATCATTTTTATCATGTAACAAGAGCCCATAAAGCGAAGCCACTGCTTCCATATGTAAAAATGGTCCAACAGGTTCCCTTTAAGAGAGACCCATTGTATGTGTTATATATATATATATACACATATACACACACACACACACACACACACACACACACACACACACATTGCAGACCAAACGTTTGGACACACCTTCTCATCTCTAGAACAACTGTTAAGAGGAGACTTTGTGCAGCAGGCCTTCATGGTAAAATAGCTGCTCGGAAACCACTGCTAGGACAGGCAACAAGCAGAAGAGACTTGTTTGGGCTAAAGAACAAACACAAAGAATGGACATTAGACCAGTGGAAATCTGTGCTTTGGTCTGATGAGTCCAAATTTTAGATCCTTAGATCCAACCACCGTGTCTTTGTAGAAAAGGTGAACGGATGGACTCTACATGGCTGGTTCCCACCGTGAAGCATGGAGGAGGAGGTGTGATGGTGTGGGGGTGCTTTGCTAGTGACACTGTTGGGGATTTATTCAAAATTGAAGGCATACAGAACCAGCATGGCTACCACAGCATCTTGCAGCGGCGTGCTATTCCATCCGGTTTGCGTTTAGTTGAACCATCATTTATTTTGCAACAGGACAATGACCCCAAACACCTCCAGGCTGTGTAAGGGCTATTTGACTAAGGAGAGTGATGGGGTGCTACGCCAGATGACCTGGTCTCCATAGTCACCAGACCTGAACTCAATCGAGATGGTTTGGGGTGAGCTGGACCGCAGAGTGAAGGCAAAAGGGCCAACAAGTGCTTAACATCTCTGGGAACTCCTTCAAGACTGTTGGAAAACCATCTCCGGTGACTACCTCTTGAAGCTCGCCAAGAGTATGCAAAGTAGTAATCAAAGCAAAAGGTGGCTACTTTGAAGAACCTAGAATATAAGATGTATTTTCAGTTGTTTTACACGTTAAGTATTTCATTCCACATGTTTTAATTCATAGTTTTGATACCTTCAATGTGAATCTACAATTTTCAGAGCCCTGAAAACAAAGAAAACTCTTTGAATGAGAACGTGTGTCCAAACTTTTGGTCTGTACTTTGTTTATGTTTATATATATATATATATATATATATATATATATATATATATATATATATATATATATATATATATATATATATATATATATATATATATATACACATATATAAGATTTTATATGGCAATGTCATATGGATTCGTTTCTGTTGATAATACGTCACTATGGTGACCTTACGTGAGACCATAGGTACAGTCATATGAAAAAGTTTGGGCACCCCTATTAATGTTAACCTTTTTTCTTTATAACAATTTGGGTTTTGGCAACAGCTATTCCACTTTCATATATCTAATAACTAATGGACTGAGTAATATTTCTGGATTGAAATGAGGTTTATTTTACTAACAGAAAATGTGCAATTCCTGTAGATTTTAATGACTTCCGGGATCCTGGATGAAGGTATATTTGACCATTCCTGTTTACAAAACAATTCCAGTTCAGTTAAGTTTGATGGTCGCCGAGCATGGACAGCATGCTTCAAATCATCCCACAGATGTTCAATGATATTCAGGTCTGGGGACTGGGATGGCCATTCCAGAACATTGTAATTGTTCCTCTGCATGAATGCCTGAGTAGATTTGGAGCGGTGTTTTCGATCATTGTCTTGCTGAAATATCCATCCCCTGCGTAACTTCAACTTCGTCACTGATTCTTGCACATTATTGTCAAGAATCTGCTGATACTGAGTTGAATCCATGCGACCCTCAACTTTAACAAGATTCCCGGTGCCGGCATTGACCACACAGCCCCAAAGCATGATGGAAGCTCCACCAAATTTTACTGTGGATAGCAAGTGCTTTTCTTGGAATGCCGTGTTTTTCTGCCTCCATGCATAACGCCTTTTTGTATGACCAAACAACTCAATCTTTGTTTCATCAGTCCACAGGACCTTCTTCCAAAATGTAACTGGCTTGTCCAAATGTGCTTTTGCATACCTCAGGCGACTCTGTTTGTGGCGTGCTTGCAGAAACGGCTTCTTTTGCATCACTCTCCCATACAGCTTCTCCTTGTGCAACGTGCGCTGTATTGTTGACCGATGCACATTGACACCATCTGCAGCAAGATGAAGCTGCAGGTCTTTGGAGGTGGTCTGTGGATTGTCCTTGACTGTTCTCACCATTCTTCTTCTCTACCTTTCTGATATTTTTCTTGGCCTACCACTTCTGGGCTTAACAAGAACTGTACCTGTGTTCTTCCATTTCCTTACTATGTTTTCACAGTGGAAACTGACAGTTTAAATCTCTGAGACAACTTTTTGTATCCTTCCCCTGAACAACTATGTTGAATAATATTTGTTTTCAGAGCATTTGAGAGTTGTTTTGAGGAGCCCATGATGCCACTCTTCATAGGAGATTCAAATAGGAGAACAACTTGCAAGTGGCCACCTTAAATACCTTTTCTCATGATTGGATACACCTGCCTATGAAGTTCAAAGCTCAATGAGCTTACAAAACCAATTTAGTGCTTTACTAAGTCAGTAAAAAGTAGTTAGGAGTGTTCAAATCAAGAAATTGATAAGGGTGCCCATACTTTTGCACCGGTCAAATTTTGTTTAAATGCAGATTGCACATTTTCTGTTAGTACAATAATCCTCATTTCAATCCAGAAATATTACTGAGTCCATCAGTTATTAGATATATGAAACTGAAATAGCTGTTGCAAAGAAGGGAATTTTGTTACTTACCGTAAATTCCTTTTCTTCTAGCTCTTATTGGGAGACCCAGACGATTGGGGTATAGCTACTGCCCTCCGGAGGCCACACAAAGCACTACACCAAAAAGTGCAAGGCCCCTCCCCCTCTGGCTATACCCCCCCGTGGTATCACGGGTACTCCAGTTTTAGTGCCAAAGCAAGAAGGAGGAAGCCAATAACTGGTTTAAACAAATTAACTCCGAGAAACATCGGAGAACCGAAAAACCGTTCAACATGAACAACATGTGTACCCGCAAACAACAAAAAGATCCCGAAGGACAACAGGGCGGGTGCTGGGTCTCCCAATAAGAGCTAGAAGAAAAGGAATTTACGGTAAGTAACAAAATTCCCTTCTTCTTCAGCGCTCTATTGGGAGACCCAGACGATTGGGACGTCCAAAAGCTGTCCCTGGGTGGGTAAAGAAATACCTCATGTTAGAGCTGCAAAAACAGCCCTCCCCTACGGGGATGTCACTGCCGCCTGCAGGACTCTTCTACCTAAGCTGGCATCCGCCGAAGCATAGGTATGCACCTGATAATGCTTGGTGAAAGTGTGCAGACTGGACCAGGTTGCTGCCTGGCACACCTGTTGAGCCGAAGCCTGGTGTCGTAATGCCCAGGACGCACCCACGGCTCTGGTTGAGTGGGCTTTTAGCCCTGAAGGAACCGGAAGCCCCGCAGAGCGGTAGGCCTCTAGAATTGGTTCTTTGATCCAACGAGCCAGGGTGGCTTTAGAAGCCTGCAATCCCTTGCGCGGACCAGCGACAAGGACAAAAAGTGCATCCGAACGGCGTATGGGCGCCGTTCGGGAAATGTAGATTCTGAGTGCTCTCACCAGATCTAGCAAACGTAAGTCCTTTTCATACCGGTGAACCGGATGAGGGTAAAAGGAAGGCAAGGATATATCCTGATTAAGATGAAACGAGGATACGACCTTAGGGAGAAACTCCGGAATGGGGCGCAGCACTACCTTGTCCTGGTGGAACACCAGGAAAGGAGCCTTGGATGACAAAGCTGCGAGCTCAGACACTCGCCGAAGCGATGTGATCGCGACAAGAAACGCCACTTTCTGTGACAGGCGAGAAAAGGAAACGTCCTTTAGAGGCTCGAAGGGCGGCTTTTGCAGAGCAACAAGTACTCTGTTCAGATCCCATGGATCTAACGGCCGCTTGTACGGGGGCACAATATGACAGACCCCCTGTAGGAACGTGCGCACCTTGGGAAGACGTGCTAGACGCTTCTGAAAAAACACAGACAGTGCCGAGACTTGCCCTTTAAGGGAACTGAGCGACAAGCCCTTTTCCAACCCTGATTGCAGGAAGGAAAGAAAAGTGGGCAATGCAAATGGCCAAGGGGATACTCTCTGTGCAGAGCACCAAGATAAGAAAATCTTCCACGTTCTGTGGTAGATCTTAGCCGAAGTCGACTTTCTAGCTTGTCTCATTGTAGCTACGACTCCTTGAGATAATCCTGCAGACGCTAGGATCCAGGACTCAATGGCCACACAGTCAGGTTCAGGGCCGCAGAATTCTGATGGAAAAACGGCCCTTGGGACAGTAAGTCTGGTCGGTCTGGCAGTGACCACGGACGACCGACCGTGAGATGCCACAGATCCGGATACCACGATCTCCTCGGCCAGTCTGGGGCGACGAGAATGACGCGACTGCAATCGGATCTGATCTTGCGTAACACTCTGGGCAAGAGTGCCAGAGGTGGAAAAACGTATGGGAGCCGGAACTGCGACCAATCTTGAACCAATGCGTCTGCCGCCAGAGCTCTTTGATCGAGCGACCTCGCCATGAATGCCGGTACCTTGTTGTTGTGCCGGGACGCCATTAGGTCGACGTCCGGCACTCCCCATCGGCGACAGATTTCCTGAAACACGTCCGGGTGAAGGGACCATTCCCCTGCGTCCATGCCCTGGCGACTGAGGAAGTCTGCTTCCCAGTTTTCTACGCCGGGGATGTGAACTGCGGATATGGTGGAGGCCGTGGCTTCCACCCACATCAGAATCCGCCGTACTTCCTGGAAGGCTTGCCGACTGCGTGTCCCCCCTTGGTGGTTGATGTATGCCACCGCTGTGGAGTTGTCCGACTGAATTCGGATCTGCCTTCCTTCCAGCCACTGCTGGAAGGCTAGTAGGGCAAGATACACTGCTCTGATTTCCAGAACATTGATCTGGAGGGTGGACTCCTGCGGAGTCCACGTCCCCTGAGCCCTGTGGTGGAGAAACACTGCTCCCCACCCTGACAGACTCGCGTCTGTCGTGACCACTGCCCAGGATGGGGGCAGGAAGGATCTTCCCTGAGACAATGAGGTGGGAAGGAGCCACCATTGTAGAGAGTCCTTGGCCGTCTGGGAAAGAGAGACTTTCCTGTCCAGGGACGTTGACTTCCCGTCCCATTGGCGGAGAATGTCCCATTGAAGTGGACGCAGATGAAACTGCGCAAAGGGAACTGCTTCCATGGCTGCCACCATCTTCCCGAGGAAGTGCATGAGGCGCCGTAAGGGGTGCGACTGGCCCTGAAGGAGGGATTGCACCCCTGTCTGTAGTGACCGCTGCTTGTTCAGCGGAAGCTTCACTCTCGCTGCTCGAGTATGGAACTCCATGCCAAGATACGTTAGTGACTGTGTCGGAGACAGATTCGACTTTGGAAAGTTGATGATCCATCCGAACGTCTGTAGAGTCTCCAGTGTAGCATGTAGACTGAGCTGGCATGCCTCTTGAGAGGGTGCCTTGACAAGTAGATCGTCTAGGTAAGGGATCACCGAGTGTCCCTGAGAGTGCAAGACCGCTACCACTGCCGCCATGACCTTAGTGAAAACCCGTGGGGCTGTCGCCAGACCGAATGGCAGAGCTACGAACTGAAGATGTTCGTTTCCTATCACAAAACGTAGAAAACGTTGATGTTCTGTAGCAATTGGCACGTGGAGATAAGCATCTTTGATGTCTATTGAGGCAAGGAAGTCTCCTTGAGACATGGAGGCAACGACAGAGCGGAGGGTTTCCATCCGGAACCGTCTGGCGTGCACATGTTTGTTGAGCAGCTTTAGATCCAGAACAGGACGGAACGAGCCGTCCTTTTTTGGAACCACAAAGAGATTGGAGTAAAACCCTCGCCCTTGTTCCTGAGGCGGTACAGGAACCACTACTCCTTCCGCTCTTAGGGAGTCCACCGCCTGCAGCAGGGCATCTGCTCGGTCTGGATGTGGGGAGGTTCTGAAGAACCGAGCTGGAGGACGAGAACTGAACTCGATTCTGTACCCGCGAGACAAAATGTCTGTCACCCACCGGTCTTTGACCTGTGACATCCAAATGTCGGAAAAGCGGGAGAGCCTGCCCCCGACCGGAGATGCGGAGGGGGGGAGCTGGAAGTCATGAGGTAGCCGCTTTGGAAGCGGTTCCTCCATTTGCTTTCTTGGGGCGCGCTTGAGCCCGCCAAGAATCTGAGCTTCTTTGCGTCCTCTGAGTCCCTTTGGACGAGGAGAATTTTGTTCTGCCCGAACCTCGAAAGGACTGAAACTTCTGCTGCCATCTCTTCTGCTGAGGTTTGCTTGATCTGGGCTGGGGCAAAGAAGAGTCTTTACCCTTGGACTGTTTAATGATGTCAGCCAATGGCTCGCCAAACAGTCTATCTCTAGATAAAGGCAGGCTGGTTAAACATTTTTTGGAACCAGCATCTGCTTTCCAGTCCTTTAACCACAAGGCTCTGCGCAAAACCACCGAATTGGCGGACGCCATTGAGGTGCGACTGGTAGATTCTAGGACCGCATTGATAGCGTAAGACGCAAACGCGGACATCTGCGAGGTAAGGGACGCCACTTGCGGCACCGCTGGATGTATGATAGCATCCACTTTTGCTAAACCAGCTGAAATAGCTTGGAGTGCCCACACGGCTGCGAATGCTGGAGCAAACGACGAGCCGATAGCTTCATAGACAGATTTTAACCAGAGGTCCATCTGTCTGTCATTGGCATCCTTAAGTGAAGCGCCATCCTCCACTGCAACTATGGATCTAGCTGCAAGTTTGGAAATCGGGGGATCAACTTTTGGACACTGGGTCCAGCGCTTGACCACATCAGGGGGGAAAGGAAAACGTGTATCCTTAGAACGTTTAGAGAAACGCCTTTCTGGATGAGCGTCGTGTTTCTGGATTGACTCTCTGAAGTCAGAGTGATCCAACAAAACACTCAATTTACGCTTGGGATAGAGGAAACGAAACTTCTCCTGCTCTGCAGCTGCCTCATCTGCTGACGGAGCTGGGGGAGAAATATCTAACAGCCTATTGATGGCTGAGATAAGATCGTTTACCATGGCGTCCCCATCCGGGGTATCCAGATTGAGAGGGGTTCCAGGATAAGACTCCTGATCACTCTCATCAGACGCATCACAGGGAGACTGATTGCGCTGAGACCCTGAGCAGTGTGATGACGTTGAGGGTCTTTCCCAGCGAGCTCGCTTAGGGTGGCTGGGGCTATCATCTGAGTCATAAAACTCAGCCTGTGAAGCCGGGGACCCCCTTGCAGTCTGGATTAAATCCAACTGAGGGGGATTAGAGGACAGAGACCTCGCCGTGTCCATAGACTGAGCCCCAGGCATGGATTGCAAAGTTTCAAGGATTTTTGCCATAGTCACAGACATATTATCAGCAAAAACTGCAAAGTCTGTCCCTGACACCGGAGCAGGACTTACAGGCGTCTCAGCCTGGGTCACTATCTCTCCTGACTCCGGCTGGCGAAGCAGCACCGGATGTGAGCATTGCACACAATGGGGGTCCTTGGAGCCTGCTGGTAGAGCAGCCCCACATGCAGCACACGCAGTGTACACAGCCCTAGCCTTGGCAGCCTTGTGTTTTGCGGATGACATGTTGCTGCCTCCTCAGAGCGATCTGGGTATACAGCCAGGAAGCGACCTCACAGTGCAATAAATAAGTAAATATATCTATGTCCAGTGACACAATACACTAATATACACTGAGGCACTAGAGGGGCCAGCTGAAAAGCCGCTTACCGCCCGCTTAAGAGCGGGTGTGTGGTCTTCCAAAGCCCCCTAGTCCAGGTCTCCCAGAGCCTTGCGTCCTTCCTCCAGCCAGACATGCATGTAATGGCTGCCGGCGTCCTGAGAGAGGAGGGGGGGCGGGCCCTGGGCGTTCCTGACTAAGAGCGGGAAGCCTGCTTCCCTCTGTGCCTAGTGAGAGGGCTGGAGCATGTAAATCAGGCTCCAGCCCTCGTCGCTGCCGTGAAACAGCGTCTCTCCCCTACCCTGATTGACAGGGTGGGGGCGGGAACGAATCGGAGCTGCCGGCGTCCTAGGCCGCAAAAGCCGGGGACTAGATTTATAAACCCCACCGCCGTAAAAGCGCGGTCGGCGTGTCCCCGGCGAACTAAAAGTCACAGCAGCGCCGCCGGTCCAGCGGGGGTCGGCGCTGCGTTCCCATACACAGAAAAGTCCCCCAGTGAAACTGTAGGAACACTAGCTCTAGCGTTACGGTCCCCGGCGCACTACAACACCCAGCCAGCCCGGAGTGTGTCTGTGCCTGCCGGGGACACAGAGTACCTGTATGATGCAGGGCCTTGTCCCTGATGGTACTCCTGCTCGACATCCACCAGGTGCTATGGGTCTGTGGATGGAGCCCGGCGTCAAAGCTTTGAGGCCGGCAGGATCCCACTTCCACAGAGCCCTACAAGGGGATGTGGAAGAAAAACAGCATGTGGGGCTCCAGCCCCTGTACCAGCAATAGGTACCTCAACCTTACAACACCATCCAGGGGTGAGAAGGGAGCATGCTGGGGGCCCTATATGGGCTCTCTTTTCTTCCATCCGAAAAAGTCAGCAGCTACTGCTGACTAAAATCTGTGGAGCTATGCGTGGATGTCTGACCTCCTTCGCACAAAGCTTGAAAACTGGAGTACCCGTGATACCACGGGGGGGTATAGCCAGAGGGGGAGGGGCCTTGCACTTTTTGGTGTAGTGCTTTGTGTGGCCTCCGGAGGGCAGTAGCTATACCCCAATCGTCTGGGTCTCCCAATAGAGCGCTGAAGAAAACCCAAATTTTTATAAAGAAAAAAGGTTAACATTAAGGCCCGTTTCACACGTCAGTGAAAAACAGTGACGTTTTTCACTGGCGTGTAAAACACGCACATGTCCCTGCGTGTGCCATGATTCACGGCACACGTGGGTTGTCTAAGTGCAATCCGGGCTCCGTTCTCCGTGGCCCGTGATTGCACTTAGAAAACAACTCACCTGTGCGCGCTCCCGCTGTCCATGGTGCTGATCGCTCCCGCGGTGCAGCATCCGGCCGGCGGTGACTCCCGCAGCAGCTGCTTCCGGGTCGGCTGTGTCGCGCATAATGAATATGCGCGACAATAATGAGCCGGCTCAGAAGCAGCAGGGAGAATGGGCTGCAGAGGACATCGCTGGACGCCGGGTGAGTAAAAATGATTTTTATTTTAAAAGCACGTTTATTTTCTGGCACGTGTTTCACGGACCACACCACTGCGTGGTCCGTGGAACATCAGTGATGCCAGAAAAAAATGGACATGTCTCCGTGCGGCAATCACGCACACGCGGGTACGCTGCACGGAGACACGTGCAGTGAAAAATCACTGACGTGTGAGCAGACCCATTCATTATAATGGGTCTGCGTATGTCAGTGATTCTGGTACGTTTTAAAAAAAGCACAAACGTCCCAGAATCACTGACGTGTGAAAGGGGCCTAATAGGGGTGCCCAAACTATTTGATATGACTGTATATCGCCGGTGGATAAATATCAAGCACTTTTCATTTAGGAATGCTAGTGATTAGACCACGTGTATTATCCAGCCTCCTGATACACAATCAGGCATTTGCTGAGGATTCAGCACCTAAATCCTGAGAAAAAAACTGCTTGTGATGCATGTGAATTGGGCATTTCATACTTCTATCAAACGATGAGGAAAATGCACTGTGCATTATTAAATCCACATCTTGTGGCAGAGTTTTTTATTGAAAAGCTGCAAATTAGCACATTAGATCACAGAACGGGCAAAATGCAGGTGGATCTGAAGCAAAGATATGTAGGATCAGTAACGATGACTGGTGATTCCAACAGAAGGCCAGAGACTCCTTACACCATAACGCTCCGCCGCAGTACACTGGCACCTACCTCCAGCTTCTGGGATACTTTATTTTTTAGTTCATCCGATACAAAATCCTCAAACACAAAACTCCAGCCAAACGTCTCGGCTTCAGATTTGTACTTTGTCGCTCTTACAAATTCCCTGAAATTAATATGTCAAAATAAATGAGATTTAGCAAGTTATCATTCATTACCACTGCCTAGAAGAGGGGAAGTTGTAATAAAACACAAGCTATATTCTACAAGTGCTGCTCTAAATGGTCTGACGCACTGTTCGCTCCCGATCCGGCCAGCGTCATTGCTCCGCACTCTCTGATGCTGCTGATCAAAGCCAACTGTGTTTCCAGTATTGGGGAGGGCGGAGACCGGGCCAGTGATGCTACAATGCTGCTAGTCCAAACTGTCAATCAAGCAGGAGCACCCCCCAGCCTCCGCAGTAAGTAAGAAGCCTTAGGTGCGGGGTGTTCCTGCCCTGGATCATACAATCCCTCTAAGCTGGATGGAGATACAAGGAAGATGGTGATCTGAAATGGAAAAACTGAGCTGGAAAAGCTGAACTTGTACCTACTTCAAAATTAATCAACAGAAAATTTTAAGACCTATATCATGTGGACGTTCTCAACAAATACAAATTTGCTTGTAACCAAATTGATATATATTACTAGTGTTCATTAATGTCAGAACTTACCTGAAACCCTTGTTAGTGACAGGATACTTGTCGATTGCAAATCGCTTCACAGTCACTTGTTTGGTTGGTCCTTCTCCATCTTTACCGTCTGGAGCGTTTGTTCCCATAGTGAACTTTCCACCACTGACTTGCACCATTGGATCATTTTGTTCATGACCTGCAGTTATAATAGGAATATACTAATAAAACATTCCCCTTGGCCGTCACACTCGCTGGCTGTAATGTGCTTGCAACAGAAATAGCCTGGTCAGCATCCATAGCACCAGCAATGAATACCTTACTTTATTACGCTGAGCACAGTGATTGGCTGCAGCGGTGATGTGCACCGTAATTGTTACGTTGCTCCTGCAGCTGGATGGAGAGTAAGGAACAGCTCTTTTTATTATTTTAGTCAAGTGCCAGCCAAAACCTCATTAATGTGTATGGGCGCATTTGGATTTGTATAAAGTGGCAAATTATATAAACAGCGATTATATTTTGATCTGGACAGGTGACCACTGCAGCTAATGACGGGCCGCAGTGTGATCGTCCGTGTTTAAACGTTACTGCAATCACTGTTTGGGTATTTTCACATAGAGACCCTGTTTCATCCTGAAATTTTTTCACTGTCTTGATGAGGGGACATGGTGGAGTTACGCGCTCATAAGGGACACACGCCTCTTCAGGGATCAGGAGCGTCTGACAAAGGAAGTGTGCAGACTAAGGTTCCTGGCATAAGGAACGCCACAGCTCATTATGAAGTATACACCATGCTCAGTACTCTTAAAGGGAACCTGTCAGCAGACATTTTGCAATAAACCTAAAAGATTCCCCCTCTGCAGCTCCTGGGCTGCATTCTGGAAAGGTTCCTGTTGCTATTGTGCCCCCTTTGAGACCAAAATAAAGACTTTATAAAGTCTTACCTTTTTGTATGCAAATTTTTTTTATGTACACAGGGGCGGGCTCTCTTGCGTCTGTTAGTCGCCCTCCTGCCGCTTTACGCCGTCCCCCATTGCTCATTTCCATAACTGAGGACGCCGCCCAGTGCTCCCGAGGTCTCGCGCATGCGCCGTGCCACTCTCGCGAGACTGAGCACTGTGCACAGTGTGACCGCTGGTGACGTGATTGCGCAGGCGTGAGATTATGGGCATTGCTGTGATTGTCATCAGCAAGTACCCGCCCATAATCTCGTGCCCGCGCTTTCCCCTCTGCCTCCACCGTTCTGCGCAAGCGCTAGCCAGATGAACCCACGTCACCTCTTACCCATCTTTCCTTGGAGCAGGAAATAGATGGGAGGAGCGGAGCAGCATAACTTTTCTAAGGGGGCGGTTTGTGCGACGTCACACGGCAGGCGTCTAATAGAAGCGGAGGGGTGGAGATGAGCGGTCGTAACATCCCGCCTACCTCCTTCCTTCCTCGTTGCCAGCGGCCGCAAGTACGATGTAGTTCCTCGCTCCTGCGGTGTCACACATAGCGATGTGTGCTGCCACAGGAACGACGAATAACCTGCGTGCAAAAGCAGCAACGACAATCGGGATTAGAACGACCGGACAACGATCAACGATTTGGTGAGTATTTTTGATCGTTAGCAGTCGCTCGTACGTGTCACACGCAACGACGTCGCTAACGAGGCCAGATGTGCGTCACGAATTCCGTGACCCCCAACGACATCTCGTTAGCGATGTTGCGTGTAAAGCGGCCTTTAGTCCCCATATGGGCTTTAATGGAAATTAAATCTAAAGGGTGCTCCCTAGCATCTTCTGGGATAGCCCGTAACACAGAGTCTACATAATGTTTGATCTGGACATAAGTAAAATTATCGCCCACCAGGACCAGATACTTAAGGACAGTGTCCTCTGATGTAAGAGGGCATTGTTTATCAGACAGCAAATTACAAACTAATCGACAGCCATTATTCCGAAGTACAAGATAGACAGGAGGTGGCCTATCCTGCAAAAAGTAGGGATTGCCCCGAAAAGGAAGGAAAACTGAGGAGTGAGGGTCGAGTGCATTACGTCGTCTTGCAAAGCGCCAACCAAGAACAACTGAACATAGTAAGGGGTTCTCTTTAACCTCTATGGAAACATCAACTGGTCGCAGATGGAGCAAAGCAGGGAGACTAAAGGCCCTGTCACACACAGAGATAAATCTGTGGCAGATCTGTGGTTGCAGTGAAATTGTGGACAATCAGTGGCAGGTTTATGGCTTTGTACAAATGGAACAATATGTTCATGATTTCACTGAAACTACAGATCTGCCAAAGATTTATCTCTATGTGTGACGGGGCCTTAAGGCTATGTGCGCACTGGGAAATGGAATTTTCTTGAGAAAATTCCGCATGCTCTCAAAGATTACCGCACCCGCGGTAAAAAACCGCGGGAAACCGCATGCGGTTTGCCGCGGTTTTACCGCGGTATTATTCGCGGTATTGCCGCGTGCGGGTTGGGATGTGCTTCATTGCATTCAATGCAATAAAGCACATTGAAAGAAAAAAAAAAAAAAAAGTCATTTAATTCTGAGATAGTAGATAGATAGACAGAAGAATAGATAGATAGATAGATAGATAGACAGACAGACAGATAGAGGGATAGATAGATAGACAGAGGGATAGATAGATAGATGACAGATCGCTGCATTTCCCACGGTCGGCAGTGAGTTCACATTACCTGCCGTGGGAAATGACCGGTAATTACCTCTGCTGTCTGCTGCATTCATTCAGCCTGTGTCTGTGACACATCGCGGCTGGATGTCAGCAGCGCAGGACCTGTGGATTATGCCGGAGCTGTGTGGATTACGCCGGAGCTTTGGTGCGGGAGGGGTTAATAAAAGGGTTAACGAGGCTTGTTGGTTTTATTTAAAAATAAAGGATTTTTCGGTGTCTGTGTTTTTTTCACTTTACTTACGGGGTGATCATGTCAGCTGTCACATAGACGCTGCCATGATCAAGCCTGGGGTTAATGGCGGTGATCCCCCACCATTAACCCCTTGTATTACCCTGCCGCCACTGCTACACGGCGGCAGGAAGAGCCGAGGACACTCCCGGTGCTGCCGCATAATGCATGCGACAGTGCCGGGGCAGATGCGGCTGATATTCTCGGCTGCCGGAGGGGGAGTGAGGCGGGGGACATTAACCCTGCCCCTCTCCCTCCCCAGCCTGAGGATACCGGGCCGCCGCTGTGTGCTTACCTCGGCTGGACGGTAAATATGCAGAGGAGCCCACGTTCTTTGTTTTCTATATTTCCGTTTTCTTTCTATGTGTGTTCTATGTGTCTGTGTCTGTGTTCTATGTCTGTGATGTGTTCTGTGTCTGTGATCTGTGTGTGTTTACTCTGTGCACGGCTTCCTCTTCCTGTAATGACATCACTTCCCTGCAAAACCGCAAGCAAGTGATGTACATTACCGGAGGTAAACCGCGAAATACCGCAGGGAATAACGCAGGAAAACGCAGTGAACCGCACAGAATTTGCTACCTGCGTTATTCCCTGCGGGATTTCATGATTAACATTGGAGTCAATGGAGTGAAATCCCGCAGCGATGTGCGGAAAAGAAGTGACATGCACTTGTTTTTGCTGCGGGATTCCCGCAGCAAAACATGCAGCTGTCAAATTCCGCCCAGTGCGCACAGGATTTTTTTTCTCCATAGGATTTGCTGGTGATTCACTGCAGAGATGTTATGAACATTTTCTGCAGCAAATCCGCGAAAAATCCGCGGCAAAATCCGGTAAGTGCGCACATGGCCTAAAGGGTTCACACATAGCTAGGGGTATTAGTAAAGCGAGTGGAAGCACGGATCCAATCCAGAGAATGTCGACAGATGGCCGCAATACTGTAAAGTACTAAAATACTGTAATTTGGGAGATTAAGGCCACCCAAAAATTTAGTTTGTTGCAACTTAAAAATACTAATTCTGGAAGTAACACAGTCGGGGTACGAGACACAGATGGGGAACGAGACAGACAGACACAGAGACAGAGACACAAAGAGACACAGAGAGACACAGACAGACACAGAGATAGAGAGACAGACGCAGAGCTAGAGAGACAGACAGACAGAGATAGAGAGACACAGACAGACAGAGATAGAGAGACACAGACAGACAGAGATAGAGAGACACAGACAGACAGAGATAGAGAGACAGACAGACAGAGATAGAGAGACAGACACAGAGAGAGAGACAGACACAGAGAGAGAGACAGACACAGAGAGAGAGACAGACACAGAGAGAGAGACAGACACAGAGAGAGAGACAGACACAGAGAGAGAGACAGACACAGAGAGAGAGACAGACACAGAGAGAGAGACAGACACAGAGAGAGAGACAGACACAGAGAGAGAGACAGACACAGAGAGAGAGACAGACACAGAGAGAGAGACAGACACAGAGAGAGAGACAGACACAGAGAGAGAGACAGACACAGAGAGAGAGACAGACACAGAGAGAGAGACAGACACAGAGAGAGAGACAGACACAGAGAGAGAGACAGACACAGAGATAGAGAGACACAGATAGAGAGACAGACAAAAAGACTGACTGCACTCACCAAACTGAGGTGTGAACAGGTGCATAACTGAACATGACATAAAATACAAAAAAAAGACACTTTGCACTCTGATAATGCTACAGTATGGAAACCATGAATGTGTGAACATGGACCTGCATTACTGCTAAGGAAAATCTAAGAAAAATGAGATATTTAGCATATATAAATGGCCATTTGTATATCTGCCCAGTTGCCCCTTCACGGCATATTTCGTAACTGGGTCCCTAACGCTATGCTGATGCCTCTCTCTGGGTTAAAAACCTACTGTGTATGGGCAAGTAGGAACCTGCTATATAGGATAAGATTACCTGTGGCAACTGGGGGAGGGGTGCACGGTCAGAAGGTATGACCCTCTTAATATAGTCAAAAAGACTGACTACCCTCACCAAACTGAGGTGTGAACAGGTGCATAACTGAACATGACATACATATAGGTCATACCTTCTGACCGTGCACCCCTCCCCCAGTTGCCACAGGTAATCTTATCCTATATAGCAGGATCCTACTTGCCCATACACAGGAGGTTTTTAACCTAGAGAGAGGCTTCAGCATAGCGTCAGGGACCCAGTTACGAAATATGCCGTGAAGGGGCAGCTGGGCAGATATACAAATGGCCATTTATATATGCTGAATATCTCATTTTTCTTAGATTTTCCTTAGCAGTAATGCAGGTCCATGTTCACACATTCATGGTTTCCATACTTTAGCATTATCAGAGTGCAAACTGTGTTTTTTTTGTATTTTGTACAGATAGAGAGACAGGCACAGACAGAGAGAGGCAGGCACAGACAGAGAGAGGCAGGCACAGACAGAGAGAGACAGGCACAGACAGAGAGAGACAGGCACAGACAGAGAGAGACAGGCACAGACAGAGAGAGACAGGCACAGACAGAGAGAGACAGGCACAGACAGAGATAGAGACAGACACAGAGATAGAGAGACACAGAGATAGAGAGACACAGAGATAGAGAGACACAGAGATAGAGAGACACAGAGATAGAGAGACACAGAGATAGAGACAGACAGACATGGATAGATACAGGCAGACACAAAGAGACAGACAGACAGACTGGGAGTGAGAGAGAGACAGTTACTATCCCGGGCAATGCTGGGTACTAAAGCTAGTTTGGAATACATACAAAAAAGCACCCTCTTTCACCACTTTATTAACCTCAAAACACCACTGCAGGTTCGACGTAATCCACACGAGGTCCCACGGCAATTCAGCTCTGTCACATATCTGAAGTCACAGAGCACGATCATGGAACATGTTCGCATGCTGTAGCTACAGGCAGAAAATGACCTGCAATCAGCTGTGATGTCACTCAGGTAAGTTGCGGTCACAGCAGAAAGGTTCCCATGGTCCTCCTTCCCTGAGTGACATCACCGCTGGTTGCGGCTGGCCTGCACCCCCCTGCCAACACTATCACTGTTGAAGTGCAGGGCCATACCCAGCACCCCGCCAGCCCTTCAACACTGACAGTGCCGGCCGGGGATTGCGGGCAGTTTCTTAAAGAGACAGTGCACCTTTTGCATAAACCTCAAAATTTGCCAAAAACACCCTGGGAATCTTATCAGGGTGTCCCAATAGAGCTGCACTACAATTTCCAGTCCCAATTCAAAAGTTCAGTAGCAGCCTGCAGCCCCCCTGCCAGCACTGTCCCTGTTAAAGTGCTGGTGGGGTGCAGGACATGGCCCTGCACTTTAACAATGACAGTGATGTATGGGGGTGTGGGCTGCACTCCCTGATCCCCGGCCGGCACTGTCAGTCTTAAAGGGCTTAAATAAAAAGAACCTGCAGACAAAAAAGCGCAATAGGGTCTTACCCTGACAGACAGGGGGTGATAACGGAGATGATCCTACTCACCAAAGATGGTTGTGAAAGGCACAACTCCTGTAACAGCATAAATCCGGATCAAAGGCAGCAGTACCCCAGGTGGCTGATAACAGAGAGAAATTGTAGAATGGGGCTTTGTAAACCGCGCCAAAGATCACTGATGAAATCTTGGATTAATGTAAACTTTTTATTCTTGCACAGGTCTACGCGTTTCAGGAGACTCTGCTCCCTTCCTCAGGACCAAACAGGCATAAGTTTGAGATTTGATGTAACTTATGCCTGTTTGGTCCTGAGGAAGGGAGCAGAGTCTCCTGAAACGCGTAGACCTGTGCAAGAATAAAAAGTTTACATTAATCCAAGATTTCATCAGTGATCTTTGGCGCGGTTTACAAAGCCCCATTCTACAATTTCTCTCTGTTATCAGTCTTAAAGGGCTGGAAGAGTGCGGAGCATGGCCCTGTACTTTAAGCCAGAGTGCTTTAGGTCACCAGAGGTCATACCATGGGAACACGGGTAAGACCTCCAGTGGAATGAGTGAAATCACTGCTGAGAGCTGTCTCCTTCTTGTCAGTGTTTCCCGGAGCCTGGAGAGATGGACATATTTTCGGTGTCTCCAGGCTCGGATGTAGCAGAGCCAGGACCATTGTTGGACCTCATGTGGATTACGTCAGACCTGCAGGGGTGTTTTGGGAGGTTAATAAAATGGTGAAAGAGGGTGGTATTTTTGTATTTTATTCCAAATAAAGAATTTTTCTTGGTGTTTGTGTATTTCTTTTTTAATGATGGGGGGGGGGACACTTTCCCATCACTAATTTTGGGCTTGATAACAGTTGTGCGCTGTTATTAACCCTCATTAACCCAATTGCCACTGCATCAGGGCAATCAGGAAGAGCCGGGTAAAGTGTCGAGATTGTCGCATCTAATGGATGCGACAGTCTCGGGCAGCTACAGTATGCTATTTTTAGGCTGGGGGGCCTAATAACCATAGGCCTCCCCAGCGTGAGAATACCAGCCCCATATGTCGGGCTTTATTATGGCTGGGTATGAAAATTAGGGGGGGCTGCACATTTTTTTTTTCTTCAAACTTTTTAAATAAATTAAAAAAAAAAACCAAACATACGCGGTTCCTCTTATTTTGATAATCAGCCTAGATAAGTGCAGGTCTGGGGGCTGCACCATGTAGCCATATGCTTTATCTGTGCTGGCTATCATAACATGGGGAACCCTACACCAATTGTTTTATTTATTTTCATACCATGTTACTGAGCTGCAGACAGCGCCTGTGATTGGTTGCAGTCAGACGCTGTCACACAGGATGGGGACTGCAACCGATCACAGACGCCAGGACAGCCAGTGGGCGGGGAAAGCAGTGCATATGGATGACAATGATGAGAAGTGAAGGAGAGAAAGTGGGGAGTAGTGTACAGTCAAGACGGAGCCTCGTTAAGTTGCTTCATTCTTATTTTATTTATTTTTTAACGTCTCAAGTGCCGGATCTGGAGCAAACACCTGGGTATTTTTCAAACCGTGCAGATCCGGACTTTTACAGTCTGAGTCCGCTCATCCATATCAACTACCTTATATATTTGGGAGAATTGCATGAATTGGGTAACAAGAAAAGTATCCTTGTTGCCATAGCAGCCAATCAGAGCTCTACACTGGAGGTATACGCTAACAAATACCAATAGCATGTGAGCCTACGTAGGTATACACTGGCATATGCCCACTATGGGTTCGCAGGTAAAATTAAACAGGTATATAGCAGTATCGGTGACCAGGAGTGGACGGGCGTGAGCGGCCTGGAGATCGTCCTACCTGATGGAGAGGACAGATCGTCCTTCAATCGCGTTGTATGTTTTATCTAGCAATTAGTGGCATAATCGCTCCTTTTTTCATTCTGTGACAGTGATGTCCATTTTCTAGTGACACCGGCACACTTTTGTCTCCCTGTATGATGTTTTCCAATACACAATGGAATTTTTCTGTTGATGATGTGCACACAATGGGCTTATGTTCAAAATGTCTAGAAGGATACATTTCCTACACACACTGGCCTTGGAGCGAGCACACTGCTGAACGCTTTCCTGGGGAAGGAATGTAGCATTGTCTTTTTCTATATATAGAGATGTGCACATGGCAGTATGCCCACACTATTGTTAATCAAAGGTGTGAAATCACCTATTAAAAAACTAATTGAAATCAATATTCAGTTATGCCAATAAACAAAGGTGTATCGTGGTGTACAAATCACTGTGGGATGACTCTACAGTGCTTGTCTGGCCACATATGCCAGCCATAGCCCACAAAGTGTGAGCACAGCCGCCATTGTAGATATAAAAGAAGCTGTGGTCTGCACACTACCACACTGGTCTTCTGCACTGGCCACATATACAAAGTACAACGCAGTGCTGCCGGCAGCAGCGCGCAGGCGCAGAGTGTGCCCCGTGTCTGGCACCACTCCCCGAGGGTAGAGGCTAGATCGGAGTTGATTTTTTGAGGTGGGAGGAGTGATTTCATGAAATCATGATGTCACCGGAAAAGGCGGGGCTTTCTCAGTGCCGTGCAGATCTGTGGGCGGGAAGCGGCAGTGCTCGGGCTTCTCTGTGCAGAGCGGAGGATCCTGACCCTGAGGTGGAGAAGAGTCAGCGTTTCCTCATTAGTTATAGCTCTGGGGTCTCAGCCTGGATGTTGGGGGCACAGAGCAGTGTCTCCTGTCTGTGTTGGGGGCTGCAGCTCGTGTATGTCTCAGGCTTCAATAAGGTAAGTGTCTTATGGGGGGTTACACGGAGCAGGGGATGATACTGTACGTTTGGGGGGGGCTCGCACTGGCCGGGGGGATGACGCTGTACGTTTGGGGGGGCTTGCACTGGCCGGGGTGTGACGCTGCACGTTTGGGGGGGATCGCACTGGTCGGGGGGATGACGCTGTACGTTTGGGGGGGCTCGCACTGGCCGGGGGGATGACGCTGTACGTTTGGGGGGGGCTTGCACTGGCCGGGGTGCGACGCTGCACGTTTGGGGGGCATCGCACTGGCCGGGGGGATGACGCTGTACGTTTGGGGGGGCTCGCACTGGCCGGGGGGATGACGCTGTACGTTTGGGGGGGCTCGCACTGGCCGCGGTGCGACGCTGCACGTTTGGGGGGGCTCGCACTGGCCGCGGTGCGACGCTGCACGTTTGGGGGGGATCGCACTGGCCGGGGTGCGACGCTGCACGTTTGGGGGGGATGGCACTGGCCGGGGGGCGACGCTGCACGTTTGGGGGGGATGGCACTGGCCGGTGGGCGACGCTGCACGTTTGGGGTGGCTCGCACTGGCCGGTGGGCGACGCTGTACGTTTGGGGGGGGCTCGCACTGGCCGGGGGGCAACGCTGCACGTTTGGGGGGGCTCGCACTGGCCGCGGTGCGACGCTGCACGTTTGGGGGGGCTCGCACTGGCCGCGGTGCGATGCTGCACGTTTGGGGGGATGGCACTGGCCGGGTTGGTGACGCTGCACGTTTGGTGGGGCTCGCACTGGCCGGGGGGCGACGCTGCACGTTTGGTGGGGCTCGCACTGGCCGGGGGGCGACGCTGCACGTTTGGGGGGATGGCACTGGCCGGGTTGGTGACGCTGCACGTTTGGTGGGGCTCGCACTGGCCGCGGTGCGCTGCTGCACGTTTGGGGGGCTCGCACTGGCCAGGGGGGGAGGCTGCATGTTTGGGGGGCTCGCACTGGCCAGGGGGTGAGGCTGCATGTTTGGTGGGCTCGCACTGGCCAGGGGGTGAGGCTGCATGTTTGGGGGGGCTCGCACTGGCCGGGGGGGCAACGCTGTACGTTTGGGGGTGCTCGCACTAGCCGGGGGGGCGACGCTGCACGTTTGGGGTGGCTCGCACTGGCCGGGGGGCGATGCTGCACGTTTGGGGGGCTCGCACTGGCCAGGGGGGGAGGCTGCATGTTTGGGGGGCTCGCACTGGCCAGGGGGTGAGGCTGCATGTTTGGTGGGCTCGCACTGCCCAGGGGGTGAGGCTGCATGTTTGGGGGTGCTCGCACTAGCCGGGGGGGCAACGCTGTACGTTTGGGGGTGCTCGCACTAGCCGGGGGGGCGACGCTGCACGTTTGGGGTGGCTCGCACTGGCCGGGGGGCGATGCTGCACGTTTGGGGGGGGCTCGCACTGGCCGGGGGGATGATGCTGTACGTTTGGGGGGGCTCGCACTAGCCGGGGGGCGACGCTGCATGTTTGGGGGGGCTCGCACTGGCCGGGGGGCGACGCTGCACGTTTGGGGGGGCTCGCACTGGCCGGGGGGATGACGCTGTACATTTGGGGAGGCTCGCACTGGCCGGGGGGATGATGCTGCACGTTTGGGGAGGCTCGCACTGGCCGGGGGGATGATGCTGCACGTTTGGGGGGGCTCGCACTGGCCGGGGGGGGACGCTGCACGTTTGGGGGGGCTCGCACTGGCCAGGGGGCGACGCTGCACGTTTGGGGGGGCTCGCACTGGCCGCGGTGCGACGCGACGCTGCATGTTTGGGGGGATGGCACTGGCCGGGTTGGTGACTCTTCACGTTTGGGGGGGCTCGCACTGGCCGGGGGGGCGACGCTGCACGTTTGGGGGGGGCTCGCACTGGCCGCGGTGCGACGCTGCACGTTTGGGGGGGCTCGCACTGGCCGCGGTGCGACGCTGCACGTTTGGGGGGGCTCGCACTGGCCGCGGTGCGACGCTGCACGTTTGGGGGGGCTCGCACTGGCCGCGGTGCGACGCTGCACGTTTGGGGGGATGGCACTGGCCGGGTTGGTGACGCTGCACGTTTGGGGGGGCTCGCACTGGCCGCGGTGCGACGCTGCACGTTTTGGGGGGGCTCGCACTGGCCGCGGTGCGACGCTGCACGTTTGGGGGGGCTCGCACTGGCCGGTGGGCGACGCTGTACGTTTGGGGGGGGGGGCTCGCACTGGCCGGGGGGTGACGCTGCACGTTTGTGGGGATGGCACTGGCTGGGTTGGTGACGCTGCACGTTTGGGGGGGCTCGAACTGGCCGGGGGGCAACGCTGCAAGTTTGGGGGGGCTCGCACTGGCTGGGTTGGTGACGCTGCACGTTTGGGGGGCTCGCACTGGCCAGGGGGGGAGGCTGCATGTTTGGGGGGCTCGCACTGGCCAGGGGGTTAGGCTGCATGTTTGGGGGGCTCGCACTGGCCAGGGGGTGAGGCTGCATGTTTGGGGGGGGCTCGCACTGGCCGGGGGGATACGCTGCAAGTTTGGGGGTGCTCTCACTAGCCGGGGGGCAACGCTGTACGTTTGGGGGGGCTCGCACTGGCCGCAGTGCGACGCTGCACGTTTGGGGGGGCTCGCACTGGCCGCGGTGCGACGCTGCACGTTTGGGGGGATGGCACTGGCCGGGGGCGACGCTGCACGTTTGGGGTGGCTCGCACTGGCCGAAGGGCGACGCTGCACGTTTGGGGGGGCTCGCACTGGCCGGGGTGCGACGCTGCACGTTTGGGGGGGGGGATGGCACTGGCCGGGGGGCGACGCTGCACGTTTGGGGGGGCTCGCACTGGCCGCGGTGCGACGCTGCACGTTTGGGGGGATGGCACTGGCCGGGTTGGTGACGCTGCACGTTTGGGGGGGCTCGCACTGGCCGGGGGGCGACGCTGCACGTTTGGGGGGGCTCGCACTGGCCGGGGTGCGACGCTGCACGTTTGGGGGTGCTCGCACTGGCCGGGGTGCGACGCTGCACGTTTGGGGGGGATGGCACTGGCCGGGGGGCGACGCTGCAAGTTTGGGGTGGCTCGCACTGGCCGGGGGGCGACGCTGCACGTTTGGGGGGGCTCACACTGGCCGGGGGGATGATGCTGTACGTTTGGGGGGGCTCGCATTGGCCGCGGTGCGACGCTGCACGTTTGGGGGGGCTCGCACTGGCCGGGGTGCGACGCTGCATGTTTGGGGGGGGCTCGCACTGGCCGGGGGTCGACGCCGCACGTTTGGGGGGCTCGCACTGGCCGGGGGGCGACGCTGCACGTTTGGGGGGGCTCACACTGGCCGGGGGGATGATGCTGTACGTTTGGGGGGGCTCGCACTGGCCGGGGGGATGACGCTGTACGTTTGGGGGGGCTCGCACTGGCCGGGGTGCGACGCTGCACGTTTGGGGGTGGCTCGCACTGGCCGGGGGGCGACGCTGCACGTTTGGGGGGGCTCGCACTGGCCGGGGGTATGACGCTGTACGTTTGGGGGGGCTCGCACTGGCCGGGGGGCGACGCTGCACGTTTGGGGGGGCTCGCACTGGCCGGGGGGATGACGCTCTACATTTGGGGGGGCTCGCACTGGCCGGGGAGTTGACGCTGTACGTTTGGGGGGCTTGCAGGGGGCGACACATGTTTGGGGGGCTCGCACTGGCCAGGGGGTTACGCTGCATGTTTGGGGGGCTCGCAGTGGCCAGGGGGCGACGCTTCACGTTTGGGGGGGCTGGCACTGGGCAGGGGGCTACGCTGCACGTTTGGGGGGGCTGGCAGGGGGCGACGCTGCACGTTTGGGGGGGGCTGGCACTGGGCAGGGGGCGACGCTGCACGCTTGGGGGGGCTCGCACTGGCCGGGGGGCGACGTTGCACGTTTGCGGGGCTCGCAGTGGCCAGGGGGTGACGCTGCATGTTTGGGGGGCTCGCAGTGGCCGGGGGGATGACGCTGTACGTTTGGGGGGGCTCGCACTGGCCGGGGGGGCGACGCTGCATGTTTGGGGGGGCTCGCACTGGCCGGGGGGATGACGCTGTACATTTGGGGAGGCTCGCACTGGCCGGGGGGATGATGCTGTACGTTTGGGGGGGGCTCGCACTGGCCGGGGAGATGACGCTGTACGTTTGGGGGGCTTGCAGGGGGCGACACATGTTTGGGGGGCTCGCACTGGCCAAGGGCTTACGCTGCATGTTTGGGGGGCTCGCAGTGGCCAGGGGGTGACGCTTCACGTTTGTGGGGGCTGGCACTGGGCAGGGGGCGACGCTGCACGTTTGGGGGGGCTGGCAGGGGGCGACGCTGCACGTTTGGGGGGGCTGGCACTGGGCAGGGGGCGACGCTGCACGCTTGGGGGGGCTCGCAGTGGCCGGGGGGCGACGTTGCACGTTTGCGGAGCTCGCAGTGGCCAGGGGGTGACGCTGCATGTTTGGGGGGGCTCGCAGTGGCCAGGGGGCGACGCTTCACGTTTGGGGGGGGGGGGGGCTGGCACTGGGCAGGGGGCGACGCTTCACGTTTGGGGGGGCTGGCACTGGGCAGGGGGCGACGCTGCACGTTTGGGGGGCTGGCAGGGGGCGACGCTGCACGTTTGGGGGGGCTGGCACTGGGCAGGGGGCGACGTTGCACGTTTGCGGGGCTCGCAGTGGCCAGGGGGTGACGCTGCATGTTTGGGGGGCTCGCAGTGGCCAGGGGGTGACGCTGCACGTTTAAGGGGCTCGCAGTGGCCAGGGGGTGACGCTGCACGTTTGGGGGGCTCGCAGTGGCCAGGGGGTGACGCTGCACGTTTGGGGGGCTCGCAGTGGCCAGGGGGTGACGCTGCATGTTTGGGGGGCTCGCAGTGGCTAGGGGGTGACGCTGCATGTTTGGGGGAATCGCAGTGGCCAGGGGGTGACGCTGCATGTTTAAGGGGGGGGCTCGCGGAGGGCGACGCTGCACGTTTGGGGGGTTCTCGCTGGGCAGTGGTGCGTGTTGTTGTGGGCTCTCGTGGGGCAGTGGTGCTTGTTGTTGTGCGCTCTCGCGGGGCATTGATGCGTGTTGTTGTGCGCTCTCGCGGGGCATTGGTGCGTGTTGTTGTGCGCTCTCGCGGGGCATTGGTGCGTGTTGTTGTGCGCTCTCGCGGGGCAGTGGTGCGTGTTGTGGGGGCTCTCGCGGGGCAGTGGTGCGTGTTGTGGGGGCTCTCGCGGGGCCTCTCTCCCAGCGAGCCCCCCCGACGTGCAGCCTCTCTCTCCCTGCGAGCCCCCCCGACGTGCAGCCTCTCTCTCCCTGCGAGCCCCCCCGACGTGCAGCCTCTCTCTCCCTGCGAGCCCCCCCGACGTGCAGCCTCTCTCTCCCTGCGAGCCCCCCCGACGTGCAGCCTCTCTCTCCCTGCGAGCCCCCCCGACGTGCAGCCTCTCTCTCCCTGCGAGCCCCCCCGACGTGCAGCCTCTCTCTCCCTGCGAGCCCCCCCGACGTGCAGCCTCTCTCTCCCTGCGAGCCCCCCCGACGTGCAGCCTCTCTCTCCCTGCGAGCCCCCCCGACGTGCAGCCTCTCTCTCCCTGCGAGCCCCCCCGACGTGCAGCCTCTCTCTCCCTGCGAGCCCCCCCGACGTGCAGCCTCTCTCTCCCTGCGAGCCCCCCCTTGACGTGCAGCCTCTCTCTCCCTGCGAGCCCCCCCGACGTGCAGCCTCTCTCTCCCTGCGAGCCCCCCCGACGTGCAGCCTCTCTCTCCCTGCGAGCCCCCCCGACGTGCAGCCTCTCTCTCCCTGCGAGCCCCCCCGACGTGCAGCCTCTCTCTCCCTGCGAGCCCCCCGACGTGCAGCCTCTCTCTCCCTGCGAGCCCCCCCGACGTGCAGCCTCTCTCTCCCTGCGAGCCCCCCCGACGTGCAGCCTCTCTCTCCCTGCGAGCCCCCCCGACGTGCAGCCTCTCTCTCCCTGCGAGCCCCCCCGACGTGCAGCCTCTCTCTCCCTGCGAGCCCCCCCGACGTGCAGCCTCTCTCTCCCTGCGAGCCCCCCCCGACGTGCAGCCTCTCTCTCCCTGCGAGCCCCCCCCGACGTGCAGCCTCTCTCTCCCTGCGAGCCCCCCCGACGTGCAGCCTCTCTCTCCCTGCGAGCCCCCCCGACGTGCAGCCTCTCTCTCCCTGCGAGCCCCCCCGACGTGCAGCCTCTCTCTCCCTGCGAGCCCCCCCGACGTGCAGCCTCTCTCTCCCTGCGAGCCCCCCCGACGTGCAGCCTCTCTCTCCCTGCGAGCCCCCCCGACGTGCAGCCTCTCTCTCCCTGCGAGCCCCCCCGACGTGCAGCCTCTCTCTCCCTGCGAGCCCCCCCGACGTGCAGCCTCTCTCTCCCTGCGAGCCCCCCCGACGTGCAGCCTCTCTCTCCCTGCGAGCCCCCCCCCGACGTGCAGCCTCTCTCTCCCTGCGAGCCCCCCCCCGACGTGCAGCCTCTCTCTCCCTGCGAGCCCCCCCCGACGTGCAGCCTCTCTCTCCCTGCGAGCCCCCCCGACGTGCAGCCTCTCTCTCCCTGCGAGCCCCCCCGACGTGCAGCCTCTCTCTCCCTGCGAGCCCCCCCGACGTGCAGCCTCTCTCTCCCTGCGAGCCCCCCCGACGTGCAGCCTCTCTCTCCCTGCGAGCCCCCCCCGACGTGCAGCCTCTCTCTCCCTGCGAGCCCCCCCCGACGTGCAGCCTCTCTCTCCCTGCGAGCCCCCCCCGACGTGCAGCCTCTCTCTCCCTGCGAGCCCCCCCGACGTGCAGCCTCTCTCTCCCTGCGAGCCCCCCCGACGTGCAGCCTCTCTCTCCCTGCGAGCCCCCCCGACGTGCAGCCTCTCTCTCCCTGCGAGCCCCCCCGACGTGCAGCCTCTCTCTCCCTGCGAGCCCCCCCGACGTGCAGCCTCTCTCTCCCTGCGAGCCCCCCCGACGTGCAGCCTCTCTCTCCCTGCGAGCCCCCCCGACGTGCAGCCTCTCTCTCCCTGCGAGCCCCCCCGACGTGCAGCCTCTCTCTCCCTGCGAGCCCCCCCCCGACGTGCAGCCTCTCTCTCCCTGCGAGCCCCCCCCCGACGTGCAGCCTCTCTCTCCCTGCGAGCCCCCCCGACGTGCAGCCTCTCTCTCCCTGCGAGCCCCCCCGACGTGCAGCCTCTCTCTCCCTGCGAGCCCCCCCCCCGACGTGCAGCCTCTCTCTCCCTGCGAGCCCCCCCCCGACGTGCAGCCTCTCTCTCCTGCGAGCCCCCCCCCGACGTGCAGCCTCTCTCTCCCTGCGAGCCCCCCCCCGACGTGCAGCCTCTCTCTCCCTGCGAGCCCCCCCGACGTGCAGCCTCTCTCTCCCTGCGAGCCCCCCCCCGACGTGCAGCCTCTCTCTCCCTGCGAGCCCCCCCCCCCCCCCCCCCCGACGTGCAGCCTCTCTCTCCCTGCGAGCCCCCCCCCGACGTGCAGCCTCTCTCTCCCTGCGAGCCCCTCCCCGACGTGCAGTCTCTCTCTTGGGGGCGCACTGGGCAGGGGGGTGACGCTGCACGTTTGGTGGGGGCAAAGGGGGGCCCTGTGTGTGGGGCCGTGTGTGTGTGTGTGTGTGGGTGTGTGTGTGGGCCGTGTGTGTGTGTGGGGCCGTGTGTGTGTGTGTGGGGCCGTGTGTGTGTGTGTGGGGCCGTGTGTGTGTGTGTGGGGCCGTGTGTGTGTGTGTGGGGCCGTGTGTGTGTGTGTGGGGCCGTGTGTGTGTGTGTGGGGCCGTGTGTGTGTGTGTGGGGCCGTGTGTGTGTGTGTGGGGCCGTGTGTGTGTGTGTGGGGCCGTGTGTGTGTGTGTGGGGCCGTGTGTGTGTGTGTGTGGGGCCGTGTGTGTGTGTGTGGGGCCGTGTGTGTGTGTGTGGGGGCCGTGTGTGTGTGTGTGGGGCCGTGTGTGTGTGTGTGGGGCCGTGTGTGTGTGTGTGGGGCCGTGTGTGTGTGTGTGGGGCCGTGTGTGTGTGTGTGGGGCCGTGTGTGTGTGTGTGGGGCCGTGTGTGTGTGTGTGGGCCGTGTGTGTGTGTGTGGGGCCGTGTGTGTGTGTGTGGGGCCGTGTGTGTGTGTGTGGGGCCGTGTGTGTGTGTGTGGGGCCGTGTGTGTGTGTGTGTGGGGGCCGTGTGTGTGTGTGTGTGTGTGGGGCCGTGTGTGTGTGTGTGTGTGTGGGGCCGTGTGTGTGTGTGTGTGTGGGGCCGTGTGTGTGTGTGTGTGTGTGTGGGGCCGTGTGTGTGTGTGTGGGGCCGTGTGTGTGTGTGTGTGTGTGTGGGGCCGTGTGTGTGTGTGTGGGGCCGTGTGTGTGTGTGGGTGTGTGTGTGGGGCCGTGTGTGTGTGTGGGGCCGTGTGTGTGTGTGGGGCCGTGTGTGTGTGTGGGGGCCGTGTGTGTGTGTGTGGGGCCGTGTGTGTGTGTGTGGGGCCGTGTGTGTGTGTGTGGGGCCGTGTGTGTGGTGTGTGTGGGGCCGTGTGTGTGTGTGTGGGGCCGTGTGTGTGTGGTGTGTGTGGGGCCGTGTGTGTGGTGTGTGGGGCCGTGTGTGTGTGTGTGTGGGGCCGTGTGTGTGTGTGTGTGGGGCCGTGTGTGTGTGTGTGTGGGGGCCGTGTGTGTGTCGTGTGTGTGGGCCGTGTGTGTGTGGCCTGTGTGTGTGGGGCCGTGTGTGTGTGGGGCCGTGTGTGTGGGGGCCGTGTGTGTGTGTGTGGGGGCCGTGTGTGTGTGTGTGTGGGGCCGTGTGTGTGTGTGTGTGTGGTGGGGCCGTGTGTGTGTGTGTGTGTGGGGCCGTGTGTGTGTGTGTGTGTGGGTGGGGGCCGTGTGTGTGTGTGTGTGGGGCCGTGTGTGTGTGTGTGTGGTGGGGCCGTGTGTGTGTGTGTGTGGGTGGGGCCGTGTGTGTGTGTGTGGGGTGGGGCCGTGTGTGTGTGTGTGTGTGGGGCCGTGTGTGTGTGTGTGTGTGGGGCCGTGTGTGTGTGTGTGTGTGGGGCCGTGTGTGTGTGTGTGTGTGTGTGGGGCCGTGTGTGTGTGTGTGTGTGTGGGGCCGTGTGTGTGTGTGTGTGTGTGGGGCCGTGTGTGTGTGTGGGGCCGTGTGTGTGTGTGTGTGTGTGGGGCCGTGTGTGTGTGTGTGTGTGTGTGGGGCCGTGTGTGTGTGTGTGTGTGGGGCCGTGTGTGTGTGTGTGTGGGGCCGTGTGTGTGTGTGTGTGTGTGTGGGCCGTGTGTGTGTGTGTGTGGGGCCGTGTGTGTGTGTGTGTGTGGGGCCGTGTGTGTGTGTGTGTGGGGCCGTGTGTGTGTGTGTGTGTGTGGGGCCGTGTGTGTGTGTGTGTGTGTGTGGGGCCGTGTGTGTGTGTGTGTGTGTGTGGGGCCGTGTGTGTGTGTGTGTGTGTGTGTGTGGGGCCGTGTGTGTGTGTGTGTGTGTGTGTGGGGCCGTGTGTGTGTGTGTGTGTGTGTGGGCCGTGTGTGTGTGTGTGTGGGGCCGTGTGTGTGTGTGTGTGTGGGGCCGTGTGTGTGTGTGTGTGGGCCGTGTGTGTGTGTGGGGCCGTGTGTGTGTGTGTGTGTGTGTGTGGGGCCGTGTGTGTGTGTGTGGGGCCGTGTGTGTGTGTGTGGGGCCGTGTGTGTGTGTGTGTGTGTGTGTGTGTGTGGGGCCGTGTGTGTGGTGTGTGTGTGTGGGGCCGTGTGTGTGTGTGTGTGGGGCCGTGTGTGTGTGTGTGTGGTGTGTGTGGGGCCGTGTGTGTGTGTGTGTGTGTGTGGGGCCGTGTGTGTGTGTGTGTGTGGGGCCGTGTGTGTGTGTGGGGCCGTGTGTGTGTGTGTGTGTGTGTGTGGGGCCGTGTGTGTGTGTGTGTGGGGCCGTGTGTGTGTGTGTGTGTGGGGCCGTGTGTGTGTGTGTGTGTGGGGCCGTGTGTGTGTGTGTGTGTGGGGGCCGTGTGTGTGTGTGTGTGTGGGCCGTGTGTGTGTGGGTGTGTGGGGCCGTGTGTGTGTGGGGCCGTGTGTGTGTGTGTGTGTGTGTGGGGGCCGTGTGTGTGTGTGTGTGTGTGTGTGTGGGGCCGTGTGTGTGTGTGTGTGTGTGTGTGGGGCCGTGTGTGTGTGTGTGTGTGTGTGTGTGGGGCCGTGTGTGTGTGTGTGTGGTGTGTGTGGGGGCCGTGTGTGTGTGTGTGTGTGTGTGTGTGTGTGTGGCCGTGTGTGTGTGTGGCCGTGTGTGTGTGGGGGCCGTGTGTGTGTGTGTGTGTGTGGTGTGTGTGTGGGGCCGTGTGTGTGTGTGTGTGTGTGGGGCCGTGTGTGTGTGTGTGGGGCCGTGTGTGTGTGGGGCCGTGTGTGGTGTGTGTGTGTGTGGGGCCGTGTGTGTGTGTGTGTGTGTGTGTGGGGCCGTGTGTGTGTGTGTGGTGTGTGTGTGGGGCCGTGTGTGTGTGTGTGTGTGTGGGGCCGTGTGTGTGTGGGGCCGTGTGTGTGTGTGTGGGGCCGTGTGTGTGTGTGGGGCCGTGTGTGTGTGTGTGTGTGTGTGGGGCCGTGTGTGTGTGTGTGTGTGTGTGTGTGTGTGTGGGGCCGTGTGTGTGTGTGTGTGTGGGGCCGTGTGTGTGTGTGTGGGGCCGTGTGTGTGTGTGTGTGTGTGGGGCCGTGTGTTGTGTGTGTGTGTGGGGCCGTGTGTGTGTGTGTGGGGGCCGTGTGTGTGTGTGTGTGTGTGTGGGGCCGTGTGTGTGTGTGTGTGTGTGGGGCCGTGTGTGTGTGTGTGTGTGTGTGGGCCGTGTGTGTGTGTGTGTGGGGCGTGTGTGTGTGTGTGTGGGGCCGTGTGTGTGTGTGTGTGTGTGTGTGTGTGTGTGTGTGGCCGTGTGTGTGTGTGTGTGTGTGTGTGGCCGTGTGTGGGGCCGTGTGTGTGTGTGTGTGTGTGGGGCCGTGTGTGTGTGTGTGTGTGTGGGGGCCGTGTGTGTGTGTGTGTGTGTGTGTGTGTGGGGCGTGTGTGGGGCCGTGTGTGTGTGTGTGTGTGGGGGCCGTGTGTGTGTGGGGCCGTGTGTGTGTGTGTGTGTGTGTGTGTGGGGCCGTGTGTGTGTGTGTGTGTGGGCCGTGTGTGTGTGTGTGTGTGGGCCGTGTGTGTGTGTGTGTGTGGGGCCGTGTGTGTGTGTGTGTGTGGGCCGTGTGTGTGTGTGTGTGGGGCCGTGTGTGTGGGGCCGTGGTGTGTGTGTTTGTGTGTGGGGCCGTGGTGTGTGTGTGTGTGTGTGTGTGGGCCGTGTGTGTGTGTGTGTGTGTGTGTGGGGCCGTGTGTGTGTGTGTGTGGGGCCTGTGTGTGTGTGTGTGTGTGGGGCCGTGTGTGTGTGTGTGTGGGCCGTGTGTTGTGTGTGGGCCGTGTGTGTGTGTGTGTGTGTGTGTGGGGCCGTGTGTGTGTGTGTGGGGCCGTAGTGTGTGTGTGTGGGGCCGTGTGTGTGTGTGTGTGTGTGTGTGTGTGTGTGTTGTGGTTGTGGGGCCGTGTGTGTGTGTGTGTGTGGGGCCGTGTGTGTGTGTGTGTGGGGCCGTGTGTGTGTGTGTGGTGTGTGTGGGGCCGTGTGTGTGTGTGTGTGTGTGTGGGGCCGTGTGTGTGTGTGTGTGTGGGGCCGTGTGTGTGTGTGGGGCCGTGTGTGTGTGTGTGTGTGTGTGTGGGGCCGTGTGTGTGTGTGTGTGTGGGGCCGTGTGTGTGTGTGTGTGTGGGGCCGTGTGTGTGTGTGTGTGTGGGGCCGTGTGTGTGTGTGTGTGTGTGGGGCCGTGTGGTGTGTGTGTGTGTGGGGGCCGTGTGTGTGTGTGTGTGTGGGGCCGTGGTGTGTGTGTGTGTGTGTGTGGGGCCGCTGTGTGTGTGTGTGTGTGGGGCCGTGTGTGTGTGGGGCCGTGTGTGTGTGTGTGTGTGTGTGTGGGGCCGTGTGTGTGTGTGTGTGTGTGTGTGTGGGGCCGTGTGTGTGTGTGTGTTGTGTGTGTGGGGCCGTGTGTGTGTGTGTGTGTGTGTGTGTGGGGCCGTGTGGTGTGTGTGTGTGTGTGTGTGTGGGGCCGTGTGTGTGTGTGTGTGTGTGTGGGTGTGTGTGTGGCCGTGTGTGTGTGTGGCCGTGTGTGTGTGGGGCAACGTTGTGTGTGTGTGTGTGTGGGCCGTGTGTGTGTGTGGGGCCGTGTGTGTGTGGGGGCCGTCGTGTGTGTGTGTGTGGGGCCGTGTGTGTGTGTGTGTGTGTGTGTGTGGGGCCGTGTGTGTGTGTGTGTGTGTGTGTGGGGCCGTGTGTGTGTGTGTGTGTGTGGGGCCGTGTGTGTGGGGCCGTGTGTGTGTGTGTGTGGGGCCGTGTGTGTGTGTGGGGCCGTGTGTGTGTGTGTGTGTGTGGGGCCGTGTGTGTGTGTGTGTGTGTGTGTGTGGGGCCGTGTGTGTGTGTGTGTGTGGGGCCGTGTGTGTGTGTGGGCCCGTGTGTGTGTGTGTGTGTGTGGGGCCGTGTGTGTGTGTGTGTGTGTGGGCGGCCGTGTGTGTGTGTGTGGGGCCGTGTGTGTGTGTGTGTGTGTGGGGCCGTGTGTGTGTGTGTGTGTGTGGGGCCGTGTGTGTGTGTGTGTGTGTGGGGCCGTGTGTGTGTGTGTGTGTGTGGGCCGTGGTGTTGTGTGTGTGTGGGCCGTGTGTGTGTGTGTGTGTGTGTGTGTGTGTGTGTGTGGCCGTGTGTGTGTGTGTGTGTGTGTGGCCGTGTGTGGGGCCGTGTGTGTGTGTGTGTGTGTGGGGCCGTGTGTGTGTGTGTGTGTGTGTGTGTGTGTGGGGCCGTGTGTGTGTGTGTGTGTGTGGGGCCGTGTGTGTGTGTGTGTGTGTGGGGCCGTGTGTGTGTGTGTGTGTGGGGCCGTGTGTGTGTGTGTGTGGGGCCGTGTGTGTGTGTGTGTGGGGCCGTGTGTGTGTGTGTGTGTGGGGGCCGTGTGTGTGTGTGTGTGTGTGGGGCCGTGTGTGTGTGTGTTTGGCCGTGTGTGTGTGTTTGGCCGTGTGTGTGTTGGGTGGGGCTCGCAGGGAGAGAGGCTGCACGTTGGGTGGGGGGGAGCTTGCAGGGGGAAAGAGGCTGCACGTTTGGGGGGGGAGAGCTTGCAGGGGGAAAGAGGCTGCACGTTGGGGGGGAGCTTGCAGGGGGAAAGAGGCTGCACGTTGGGGGGGGGAACTTGCAGGGGGAAAGAGGCTGCACGTTGGGGGAGCGGGGGAGCTTGCAGGGGGAGAGAGGCTGCACGTTGGGGGGGGAGCTTGCAGGGGAAAGAGGCTGCACGTTGGGGGGGGGAGCTTGCAGGGGGAAAGAGGGCTGCACGTTGGGGGGGGAGCTTGCAGGGGGAAAGAGGCTGCACGTTGGGGGGGAGCTTGCAGGGGAAAGAGGCTGCACGTTGGGGGGGGAGCTTGCAGGGGGAGAGAGGCTGCACGTTGGGGGGGGAGCTTGCAGGGGGAGAGAGGCTGCACGTTGGGGGGGGGAGCTTGCAGGGGGAGAGAGGCTGCACGTTGGGGGGGGGGAGCTTGCAGGGGGAGAGAGGCTGCACGTTGGGGGTGGAGCTTGCAGGGGGAGAGAGGCTGCACGTGGGGGCCGAGCTTGCAGGGGGAGAGAGGCTGCACGTGGGGGGCTCGTGCTGGGCAGGGGGCCGTGTTGCACTTTGTGGAAGGTGTGCTATTAATCTTCTCCCTTTGTTTTTCTAACACAGTTTGTGACTACTGGCATCTGGGTGTAATTGCCCCCCCGTCGTCCCACCTTAGAGACTGAGAGAACAGTGTGGTCTAATGCACATCACACCTCCTGTGTCCTCCAATGTATTCAACAAGAGGATTTTTATGGTAAATGGAGAAATACAATTTTTACACCTAAAACGCACGGGACTCCGATACAAAAGATTTTTTTTCTTTCATTGTTGCCAATGTCCAACATGGCTTTATTCTACGTATTAATTTGTAAAGTTGATTGTTACAGTGTATATTTGTATCCCCGACCTACTGTCTCCCCCTCCCTAATTACCCTGTAGACTGTGAGCCTCCGAAGGCAGGGTCCGCTCCCCTCTGTACCCGTCTGTCAGTGTTATATATTTGTATCCCCGACCTTCTGTCTCCTCCCCATTACCCTGTAGACTGTAGCCCCTGAGGGCAGGGTCCGCTCCCCTCTGTACCCGTCTGTGAGGATTGGTTTATTCACTGTAATTTATATCTGTATGTTGGGTGTAACCCATTCCCATGTACAGCATGGAATAAATGTTCTCTATAAAAATAAAACTGTATAAATATATTTCTCCTTTTTTTTTTTTTTTTTAAATTGATATACTTATTTTAATAAAACTGTTCTAGAAGTTTGGGCTGAATGTTCATTTCTATAATGATAAAGCTCTGTGTGACATTAGTGAGCAGTCACAGTGTTGTAGGTAGTTTCCAAAACATCTCAGTCCTCACATGTAGACCCACAGTAAACTGATCAGATCTCGCTGACCATTTATTTTCTGTCTTTAGCAGCGCCTGATCCTCTTATGCCCCCCATTTATTAGGCCCCAGTCCTGTTTCACCGTGTTTCCCTCCTTTGGTGGCAACATAACTCCATGAGGCTCACAACGCCTGATTCCGGTCATATGGGGCGAAACGTTTTTTTTTCTTTAAATTTAAAGGGACGTAAGTTGCTTTTTGCTGAGCGTCTGAAGCTGTTGCCACCACTGTTCCATAGGACGGGCTCTGGCAGAGGTGACACTACATATTTTACAGAGGGGTAACAATACTTCTTAGAAATTTTGAGAAGTATTTTTAGCCGCTGAGGAGAACATCATAATTTGCAGCAACTCAAAATGATAGTACATACAGTAGATGGGTATCTATAAGGCCCCTTTCAGATGTCCGTGTTTAAACAGGTGCAAGCCACACGTACCAGTATGGTTGTCCGTGTGGTACCGGTAAAAAAAAAAAGTAAGATACTGAAATGAATGTTTTGGGTTTTTTTTTTGTTTAATGTGGAAAGCCTGAAAAATTAAAGATATAGGAAGATAAATAGAGCTTATAGAATAGTGTTCTAGAGATAGTTAGCTTGACCAGCATTTTTACACCATTTTTATTTTTTAATTTAAAAAAAAAAGTGGGGTCCCCCCAACTTTCATATCCAGCACAGGAACAGCAGCAGCTGTAGGCTGAAATCCTCAGCTCTTTGCAGTACCTTGGCTGGTTATGAAAAATAGAGGGGATCCCACGCTTATTTTTTACATTTTTTAGATTAAAAAAAATTACGTGTGGTCCCCTCTATTTTTACTAAAAAAACAGCCATGGTACAGTAGACAACTGGGGGATGATATTCTTAGGGTGGAAAGGGCCATGGTTATTTGGCCCTTTCCAGCCTAACAATAGCAGCCCACAGACGCCCGAGAAGTGGCACATCAATTAGATGCAGCAATTGTGGTGCTGGACCTGGCTCTTCCCATTGCTTTGGTGCAATGGCAAACTGGGTAATATTTGTAGGGTTGATGCCAGCTCCAGCATACACCCCTACTACTAATCCAGTAGATGAAAGGAGAATAAAAAACTTTATTTGAACAAAAAACCTTCGACTCAGACCTCATTCACCAATTTATTTGATTTTTATAAATAAAAAACAGTTCTACCGTAATCTATGGTGAGGTCCCACGACATTCCCCAAAAGCAAACCTGGAAAGACATAAAAGAGAAAATCATTCAATAAATAAAGACAAAAGACATCCTCTTTTCCAATTTATTTCTCTATCAAAGCCCTAATCCTGGTCTGCCGAAAGCCAATTGGGGGCGGTTACATCAATCCTATACTGCTGTCACACTCAATGGAGAACCGGACATTCCTCATTGGTTGTGAGAGTACACACACACACACACACACACACACACACACACACACACACACACTCACTCTCTCTCTCTGCTGTGGATGCTTCTGTTTGATGACCTTCATCTCATAAGGTGAGCTCAGGTTATTCAGGTCAGCAGTATGTGTGCGGGCGCGGCAGTGATGTCACAGGTTAATCAGAGTTCACAATGAACTCAGATGACATCCTGATGACACCCGCGCTACTGTGGGTGTCGCGGCAGTAACGTCATGGGTTCATCGGAGTTCTCAATAAACTTTGAAGAACCCGTGAAGTCACTGTCGCTACACCCGCGGTGGCGTAGGCGTTGTCAGGATATCAGAGTTCCTTGGATACTCACCTGTCCCCAGCGATGCTGTCCCTGGCACTGATGTCTATGGTGCTGCTGCTTCCAGGTCCTCCGTTGAGTGCATATTCATTGAGTATAATGAGCGGGGATCGGAAGCAAGTGACAGCAGGGCTGGAGACAAGTAAGTATAAAAATTCATTTTATTTCAGAGACACGTGTTTTCTCTGGTTCTTGTCACACGGATCACATCAGTGTGACACCCGTGCTGCCTGAGAAAAAAAAACAATGTCTGCGTGCAGGGAAATGTGGGGCAACACGGTCCATGTAAAAACATGCATGTGTGAGGAACACTATAGAATATCATGAGTACGTGTGACATCCGTGTTAAAAATGGATGTCACACATACCTGAAACATATGGATAAAAATTCCCCGTTTTCCCAATCGGTGCGGGTTCCAGTGATCGGACACTGATCAGCAGGTGATCACCTGGCCCATGGATAGGTGATAACTTGTTTTCACTAAACAATCCCTTTAAGGCGTGTAAACATTTCCTGCAATCATTTGGCCGACAGCTCTCTCTTGACTATCACATACAGGAGTGCTCGGCCAAATGTTCTTGTGTTCTCTCTCTGAGAGCTGATGTCGCCTCCTCTGGGGGTGGATTATCTTTCAAGAGATCAAAAGCATCAACAAGTGGAATTCAAACACGCCGGTTCCTTCCCTCCCTTTAAGCTGGGTTCACACTAAGCGACAGCGACAACGACGTCGCTGTTACGTCACCATTTTCTGTGACGTAACAGCGACCTTGTAAGTCGCTGTTATGATCGCTGCTTAGCTGCCAAACACAGCAGCGATCATAACGTCGCTGTGCTACATGTGCAGAGAGCAGGGAGCCGCGCTTAGCGCTGGCTCCTTGCTCTCCTAGGTACAGTACACATCGGGTTAATTAACCCGATGTGTACTGCAGCTACATGTCACAGTGCAGAGAGCAGGGAGCCGCGCACACTGCTTAGCGCTGGCTCCTTGCTCTCCTTGCTACAGTATACATCGGGTTAATTACCCGATGCGTACTGCAGCCACATGTGCACAGAGCAGGAGCCGGCACTGGCAGCAAGGGCGGAGGCTGGTAACGAAGGTAAATATCGGGTAACCAGGGAAAGGTCTTCCCTTGGTTACCCGATGTTTACGCTGGTTACAGCTTAACGCAGCTGCCAGACGCCGGCTCCTGCTCCCTGCTCGCTTCATTTCGTCGCTCTCTCGCTGTCACACACAGCGATGTGTGTGTCACAGCGGGAGAGTGACGACCAAAAAATTAAGCTGGACATTCAGCAACGACCGGCGACCTCACAGCAGGGGCCAGGTCGTTGCTGGATGTCACACACAGCGACAGCGACTGGACGTCGCTGCAACGTCACAGAAAATGGTGACGTAGCAGCGACCTCGTTGTCGCTGTGTGTGACACCAGCTTTACATCCATTCTCGAGGTAAGTCAGATAGCCCCCATACACATCATATTGTTGTCTGATCCGGGCAATTTTAGCCCTATGTTTATGGGAGCTTTCATGTAATCTGTATAAGGGCTTATTCACACATCTATGAACGTCAGTACAATCTCTGAACACAATGCATGGACTGGCTGAGGCCGTCCTTATAGACAGTGCTGTGAGCTCAGAAATCATGAGCCTCAGTGCAGCAACTCCGCTCTAGTCACCTCTAGTGAGATAGAATGGAGTTACTGTACAGGGGACGCTCCTTACAGACAGTGCTGTGAGCTCAGAAATTATGAACCTCAGTGCAGCAACTCCGATCTAGTCACCTCTAGTGAGATAGAATGGAGTTACTGTACAGGGGACGTTCCTTACAGACAGTGCTGTGAGCTCAGAAATCATGAGCCTCAGTGCAGCAACTCCGATCTAGTCACCTCTAGTGAGATAGAATGGAGTTACTGTACAGGGGACGTTCCTTACAGACAGTGCTGTGAGATCAGAAATCATGAACCTCAGTGCAGCAACTCCGCTCTAGTCACCTCTAGTGAGATAGAATGGAGTTACTGTACAGGGGACGTTCCTTACAGACAGTGCTGTGAGCTCAGAAATCATGAACCTCAGTGCAGCAACTCTGATCTAGTCACCTCTAGTGAGATAGAATAGAGTTACTGTACAGGGACGTTCCTTATAGACAGTGCTGTGAGCTCAGAAATCATGAACCTCAGTGCAGCAACTCCGCTCTACTCACCTCTAGTGAGATAGAATGGAGTTACTGTACAGGGGACGTTCCTTACAGACAGTGCTGTGAGATCAGAAATCATGAGCCTCACTGCAGCAACTCCGCTCTAGTCACCTCTAGTGAGATAGAATGGAGTTACTGTACAGGGGATGTTCCTTACAGACAGTGCTGTGAGCTCAGAAATCATGAACCTCAGTGCAGCAACTCCGCTCTAGTCACCTCTAGTGAGATAGAATGGAGTTACTGTACAGGGGACGTTCCTTACAGACAGTGCTGTGAGATCAGAAATCATGAACCTCAGTGCAGCAACTCCGCTCTAGTCACCTCTAGTGAGATAGAATGGAGTTACTGTACAGGGGACGCTCCTTACAGACAGTGCTGTGAGATCAGAAATCATGAACCTCACTGCAGCAACTCCGCTCTAGTCACCTCTAGTGAGATAGAATGGAGTTACTGTACAGGGGACGTTCCTTACAGACAGTGCTGTGAGATCAGAAATCATGAACCTCAGTGCAGCAACTCCGCTCTAGTCACCTCTAGTGAGATAGAATGGAGTTACTGTACAGGGGACGCTCCTTACAGACAGTGCTGTGAGATCAGAAATCATGAACCTCACTGCAGCAACTCCGCTCTAGTCACCTCTAGTGAGATAGAATGGAGTTACTGTACAGGGGACGTTCCTTACAGACAGTGCTGTGAGATCAGAAATCATGAACCTCACTGCAGCAACTCCGCTCTAGTCACCTCTAGTGAGATAGAATGGAGTTACTGTACAGGGGACGTTCCTTACAGACAGTGCTGTGAGATCAGAAATCATGAACCTCAGTGCAGCAACTCCGCTCTAGTCACCTCTAGTGAGATAGAATGGAGTTACTGTACAGGGGACGTTCCTTACAGACAGTGCTGTGAGCTCAGAAATCATGAACCTCAGTGCAGCAACTCCGCTCTAGTCACCTCTAGTGAGATAGAATGGAGTTACTGTACAGGGGACGTTCCTTACAGACAGTGCTGTGAGATCAGAAATCATGAACCTTAGTGCAACAACTGTGATCTAGTCATCTCTGTGCTGGGCAGTGTTGTAACTAGAATTTGATGGGCCCCAATGCAAAATTAGGACCTGCCCCCCTCAACACAGATACACTGGGTACAGGATAATGACACAGACACTCGGGGCATGGGATAATGACGCTGACACTCAGGGTGCGGGATAATGAAGTTAACACTTGGCTCTTTCCCTCAGCACTCAGGTTTCCCATGATCTGAAATCCCTCTTTCTATCATCATCCAGCTTTCCTATGTTCTGATATCCATCTTGTCCTCAGCACCCAGCTTCCCTAGGCTCTGCTATACATCTTTCCCTCAGCACCCAGCTTTCCCATATCATAGCATCGTAAAGCTGGGTGCTGCGGGTAAGAGCCTCTTTCCATCAGCACAAAACGTTCCCATCCCAAGCTTATGTCTTTGTCCCCCCTCGTATATATAGTTCTCCAAATACTATAATGGCCCCCACATAGCCTTCCATATAGCATATTGGGTCCCACGTAACCCTTCATTTTACTAGAATGCGCCCCATAGTCCTCCTTGTATTATAATGCATTTCCCATAGTCCTCTATGTATAAGGTAACTCTTATAGCCCTCCAATTATTATACTACAACTCCCATAGTCCTCCATGTATTATAATTCACTCCATAGTCCTCCATATATTATACTGCACCCCATAGTCCTCCATATATTATAATGCACCCCCATAGTCCTCCATGTTTTATAATGCACCCCCATAGTCCATGGATAAGGTAGCCCTCATAGGCCTTCATATATTATAATGCAGCCCCCATAGTCATGCATGTATTATAATGCACCCCACAGCTCACCATGTATTATAATGCAGACCTCATAGGCCTCCATGTATAATAATGCAGCCCCCATAATCCTCCATATATTATAATAGTAGCTGTCATATACCGTCCCCCAGGCCCACCCACCCAGTTCCTTGACCACTTTTCAGCCTGGCTGCCGCACTTCATGTCCTCAGAATTACCAACCCTCATCCTAGGAGACTTTAACATACCCATGACCAGCCCCTCCTCCCCATCTGCATCCCAGCTTCTATCTCTCACCACCTCCCTTGGCCTCTCACAGCTCTCATCTTCTGAGACACATGAAGATGGTAACACTCTTGACCTGGTCTTTATCCGCCTCTGCTCAATCTCTGACTTTGACAACTCACCTCTTCCCCTCTCTGACCACAACATCCTCTCCTTCAAGCTCACAAACCCTCGTCCACCCCAGTACACTCCCACCTATCACACATTCAGAAACCTACAGGCCATTGACTTTCAGACCCTTACAGACTCTTTACACTCATCACTGTCCCCTATCTCCTCACTTTCCTGTCCTGATCTGGCTGTAAACCATTACAATGACACACTCAGAAATACCCTAGACCAAGTAGCACCCCTCACCCTCAGAACCTCCAAACACAGAGTAAAACAGCCTTGGCTCACTTCCCAAACTCGATTTCTCCAGTGATGCTCTAGGAGTGCCAAACGCATATGGAGGAAAACCCGCACACCAGAAAACTTCATCCACAACAAGTTCATCTTAAGGACCTACAACTCTTCCCTTCACCTCGCCAAACAGACCTACTTCACCACCCTTATTTCATCACTATCCAACAATCCAAAAAAGCTCTTTGACACCTTTCACTCCCTCCTCAGTCCCAAAGTACATACCCCCATCACAGACCTTCATGCTGATGACCTGGCCTCATATTTCACAGATAAAATAGAAAACATCCGCCAGGAGATCAGCTCCCAGCTACCAAGCGTTGTGAATCCCATCCCTCCATATATCCCATCAAGCTCACTTTCCACATTTGACCCAGTCACAGAGGAGGAAGTCTCCAGGCTCCTCTCTTCTTCTCATCCTACCACTTGCCCTACTGATCCCTTTCCCTCACACCTACTCTGGTTGTCACCACTCACCTAACTAAAATCTTCAATCTCTCTCTCTCTTCGGGTATCTTCCCCTCCTCCCTCAAACACTCTATTATTACTCCATTATTAAAAAAAACCTTCACTTGATCCGTCCTGCACAAGCAACTACAGACCAGTCTCCAATCTCTCCTTCATCTTCAAACTCTTGGAGCGCCTGGTCTACTCTCGCCTCACCCGCTACCTGTCCTCTCACTCTCCTCTAGATCCTTTACAGTCTGGCTTCCGCCCTTTACACTCAACAGAAACTGCCCTTGTCAAAGTGACCACTGACCAATCACCTATTGACTGCAAAACATAATGGTGACCACTCTCTGCTTATCCTTCTTGACCTCTCTGCCGCCTTCGACACTGTTGACCACCATCTCCTTCTCTCTATGCTCCATTCTATCGGCCTAAAGGACACTGTGCTCTCGTGGTTCTCTAACTATCTTTCTCGCCGTTCATTCAATGTATCATTTGCTGGCTCCACATCTTCTCCTCTTCCTCTCACTGTTGGGGTCCCTCAAGGTTCAGTCCTCGGCCCTCTTCTTTTCTCCCTCTACACTGCCCCAATTGGAATGACCATCAGCAGATTTGGTTTTCAGTACCATCTTTATGCTGATGACACACAGCTATACACCTCATCCCCTGAGCTCACCCCCGCTGTACTACAGAACAGAAGTGACTGCCTGACTGCAGTTTGCAATGTCATGTCTGCTCTCTATCTCAAACTTAACCTTTCCAAAACTGCCCGCTCCTGCCGCTTGCACCTCAAGAACATCTCTAGAATCCGCCCCTTTCTCACAATGGAAATGACAAAAACACTCACCGTGGCCCTGATCCACTCTCGCCTTGACTACTGTAACTCTCTATTAATTGGTCTCCCCCTAACTAGACTCTCTCCTCTACAGTCCATCCTTAATGCAGCAGCTAGGGTCATCTATCTGGCTAATCGCTACTCGGATGCCTCTGCTCTGTGCCAGTCATTGCACTGGCTGCCCATATATCACAGGATCCAATTCAAACTGCTTGTTCTCACCCACAAAGCTCTCCACAGTACAGCACCCCCTACATCTCCACCCTCCTCTCTGTCTATCACCACAAAGCTCTCCACAGTGCGGCACCCCCCTACATCTCCACCCTCCTCTCTGTCTGTCTCTGTCTCACCCCACCCGTTCTCTACGCTCTGAAAACGACTTTCGACTAACATCAACACTAATCCGAACCTCCCACTCCCGGATCCAAGACTTCTTCCGAGCTGCACCAATCCTCTGGAACGCTCTACCCCAAGAAGTTATAATGAATCATAACTTACTCTGCTTCAGACGCTCCCTAAAAACGCATCTTTTTAGGGCGGCCTATCACACTCCCCAATCTAATCCAATTCACACAGTGCCTCTACAACTTCTCACAACATAACCTCACGTCAAACTCCATGCCACCCAAATGCATCTCAAGATTCAGGCCCACTGGTCCAGGAAGCCATTATCTATCCCCCATTTTCTTGAAATTGCTGGATTGTCATTGTAAATAAGCACTTGTACCTTGCCCCCCCCACCCCACCCATATCTCATTGTAGATTGTAAGCTCTCACGAGCAGGGTTGTCTTTTTTTTCCCCTCTAAATATTGCATTTTCTATTACTGTTATTACTGTTACTTGTTTGTATATGATCCTCCTGAATTGTAAAGCGCTGCGGAATATGTTGGCGCTATAGAAATAAAGATTATTATTATTATTATTAATATTATTAATACAGCTCACATAGTACTCCATGTATTACTGTATAATGCACTCCCCATAGTCATTCATGTATTATAATGTAGCCCTCAAAGTCCTCTGTATATTATACTGAACCCCATTGTCCTACATATACTGCACCCCATAGCCATCTATGTAAAATTCACCCCATAGTACTCCATATATTATACTGCACCACATAGTTCTCCATGTATTATACTGCACACCATAGTACTACATACAGTTAGGTCCAGAAATATTTGGACAGTGACACAATTTTCGCGAGTTGGGCTCTGCATGCCACCACATTGGATTTGAAATGAAACCTCTACAACAGAATTCAAGTGCAGATTGTAACGTTTAATTTGAAGATTTGAACAAAAATATCTGATAGAAATTGTAGGAATTGTACACATTTCTTTACAAACACTCCACATTTTAGGAGGTCAAAAGTAATTGGACAAATAAACCAAACCCAAACAAAATATTTTTAATTTCAATATTTTGTTGCGAATCCTTTGGAGGCAATCACTGCCTTAAGTCTGGAACCCATGGACATCACCAAACGCTGGGTTTCCTCCTTCTTAATGCTTTGCCAGGCCTTTACAGCCGCAGCCTTCAGGTCTTGCTTGTTTGTGGGTCTTTCCGTCTTAAGTCTGGATTTGAGCAAGTGAAATGCATGCTCAATTGGGTTAAGATCTGGTGATTGACTTGGCCATTGCAGAATGTTCCACTTTTTTGCACTCATGAACTCCTGGGTAGCTTTGGCTGTATGCTTGGGGTCATTGTCCATCTGTACTACGAAGCGCTGTCCGATCAACTTTGCGGCATTTGGCTGAATCTGGGCTGAAAGTATATCCCGGTACACTTCAGAATTCATCCGGCTACTCTTGTCTGCTGTTATGTCATCAATAAACACAAGTGACCCAGTGCCATTGAAAGCCATGCATGCCCATGCCATCACGTTGCCTCCACCATGTTTTACAGAGGATGTGGTGTGCCTTGGATCATGTGCCGTTCCCTTTCTTCTCCAAACTTTTTTCTTCCCATCATTCTGGTACAGGTTGATCTTTGTCTCATCTGTCCATAGAATACTTTTCCACAACTGAGCTGGCTTCATGAGGTGTTTTTCAGCAAATTTAACTCTGGCCTGTCTATTTTTGGAATTGATGAATGGTTTCCATCTAGATGTGAACCCTTTGTATTTACTTTCATGGAGTCTTCTCTTTACTGTTGACTTAGAGACAGATACACCTACTTCACTGAGAGTGTTCTGGACTTCAGTTGATGTTGTGAACGGGTTCTTTTTCACCAAAGAAAGTATGCGGCGATCATCCACCACTGTTGTCATCCGTGGATGCCCAGGCCTTTTTGAGTTCCCAAGCTTACCAGTCAATTCCTTTTTTCTCAGAATGTACCCGACTGTTGATTTTGCTACTCCAAGCATGTCTGCTATCTCTCTGATGGATTTTTTCTTTTTTTTTCAGCCTCAGGATGTTCTGCTTCACCTCAATTGAGAGTTCCTTAGACCGCATGTTGTCTGGTCACAGCAACAGCTTCCAAATGCAAAACCACACACCTGTAATCAACCCCAGACCTTTTAACTACTTCATTGATTACAGGTTAACGAGGGAGACGCCTTCAGAGTTAATTGCAGCCCTTAGAGTCCCTTGTCCAATTACTTTTGGTCCCTTGAAAAAGAGGAGGCTATGCATTACAGAGCTATGATTCCTAAACCCTTTCTCCGACTTGGATGTGAAAACTCTCATATTGCAGCTGGGAGTGTGCACTTTCAGCCCATATTATATATATAATTGTATTTCTGAACATGTTTTTGTAAACAGCTAAAATAACAAAACTTGTGTCACTGTCCAAATATTTCTGGACCTAACTGTATATTATACTGCACCCCACAGTCCTGCGTATATTATACTGCACCCCATAGTTTTCCATATATTATAATGCACCCCCATAGTCCTATAAGTATTATAATGCAGTCACCATAGTCCTTCATACACTGTGTGCAGAATTATTAGGCAAGTTGTATTTCAGAGGATTTTTTTCTATTATTGATCAACAACTATGTTCTCAATCACCCAAAAGACTCATAAATATCAAAGCTTAATATTTTTGGCAGTTGGAGTGGGGTTTTTTAGATTTGGCTATCTTAGGCTAGATTTGGCTATCTTAGGTCCACGCTGCGGAAAATGCACGGATTTTGCCGCGGATTTCTCGCAGAAAAGCCGCGGATTTGCTGAAAATCTGCAGCACCGGCACTTCCCAGCCATTTCTATGGCATTTTGGAAATGCTGTGTCCATGCTGTGGATTTTTCCGCAGCGGATTTCGTGCGGATTTTGGTCCGGAAAAATCGGCAACATGTCAATTATTGTTGCGGATTTTCATCCGGATTTTGGCTTTAAAATTGTGAAAAAAAAATCCGCATCAAATCCGCGGCAATTCCGCGGTAAATCCACGGCAAATCCGCACCTTTGAAAAGGTGCGGATTTTGCGGGAAAGCTGCGGATTTTGATGCAGAAAAATCCGCAGCTACATTCTCTCGTGGACACATAGCCTTAGGAGGATATCTGTCTGTGCGGGTAACTATTACTGTGCAGAATTATTAGGCAACTTAATAAAAACCAAATCTATTCCCATCTCACTTGTTTATTTTCACCAGGTAAACCAATATAACTGCACAAAATTTAGAAATAAACATTTCTGACATGCAAAAAAAACCACAAAAAATTAGTGACCAATATAGCCCCCTTTCTTTATGATGACACTTAACAGCCGACTATCCATAGATTCTGTCATTGCTTGATCTGTTTACACTCAACATTGCGTGCAGCAGCCACCACAGCCTCCAGACACCACAGCCTCCAGACACCACAGCCTCCAGACACTGCTCCCAGAGGTGGACTGTTTTCTTTCCTTGTAGATCTCACATTTTATGAGGGACCACAGATTCTCTATGGGGTTCAGATCAGGTGAACAAGGGGGCCATGTCATTATTTTTTCATCTTTTAGACCTTTACTGGCCAGCCACGCTGTGGAGTAGTTGGATGCATGTGATGGAGCATTGTCCTGCATGAAAATCATGTTTTTCTTGAACGATACTGATTTCTTCCTGTACCACTGCTTGAAGAAGTTGTCTTCCAGAAACTGGCAGTAGGTCTGGGAGTTGAGCTTCACTCCATTCTCAACCCGAAAAGGTCACACAAGTTGATCTTTGATGATCCCAGCCCATACCAGTACCCACCTCCACCTTGCTGGTGTCTGAGTCGGAGCGGAGCTCTCTGCCCTTTACTGATCCAGCCTCTGGCCCATCCATCTGCCCATCAAGAGTCACTCTCATTTCATCAGTCCATAAAACCTTTGAAAAATCAGTCTTAAGATATTTCTTGGCCCAGCCTTGACGTTTTATCTTATGTTTCTTGGTCAGAGGTGGTGGTTTTTCAGCCTTCCTTACCTTGGCCTGTCCCTGAGTATGGCACACCTTGTGCTTTTTGATACTCCAGTAACGTTGCAGCTCTGAAATATGGCCAAACTGGTGGCAAATGGCATCTTGGCAGCTTCACGCTTGATTTTCCTCAATTCATGGGCAGTTATTTTGTGCCGTTTTGTCCCGGAACGCTTCTTGCGACCCTGTTGGCTATTTGACATGAAACGCTTGATTGTTAGGTGATCACGCTTCAAAGGTTTGGCAATTTCAAGACTGCTGCATCCCTCTGCAAGACATCTCACAATTTTAGACTTTTCAGAGCCCGTCAAATCTCTCTTCTGACCCATTTTGTCAAAGGAAAGGAAGTTGCCTAATAATTAAGCACACCTTATATAGGGTGTTGATGTCATTACACCGCACCCCTCCTCATTACAGAGATGCACATCACCTGATTTACTTAATTGGCAGTTGGCTTTCACTATACAGCTTGGAGTAGGACAACATGTAGAAAAAGTATCATGTGATCAAAATACTAATTTGCCTAATAATTCTGCACACAGTGTATTGTATTATTCACCCCATAGTCCTTAATGTATTCTAATGAAGCCCTATTGTCCATGTATAAGGTAACGCCATTAGTCCTCATATAATGCAGCCCCCATAATCCTATATGTATTATAACGCATCCCCATAGTCCTTCATATTGCATTATGCAGCCCTATAATCCTCCATATACAGTGCCTACAAGTAGTATTCAACCCCCTGCAGATTTAGCAGGTTTATACATTCGGAATTAAGTTGGCATTGTGACATTTGGACTGTAGATCAGCCTGGAAGTGTGAAATGCAGCAAAAAAGAATGTTATTTCTTTTTTTATTTTTTTTTAAATTGTGAAAAGTTTATTCAGAGGGTCATTTATTATTCAACCCCTCAAACCACCAGAATTCTGTTTGGTTCCCCTAAAGTATTAAGAAGTATTTCAGGCACAAAGAACAATGAGCTTCACATGTTTGGATTAATTATCTCTTTTTCCAGCCTTTTCTGACTAATTAAGACCCTCCCCAAACTTGTGAACAGCACTCATACATGGTCAACATGGGAAAGACAAAGGAGCATTCCAAGGCCATCAGAGACAAGATCGTGGAGGGTCACAAGGCTGGCAAGGGGTACTAAACCCTTTCCAAGGAGTTGGGCCTACCTGTCTCCACTGTTGGGAGCATCATCCGGAAGTGGAAGGCTTATGGAACGACTGTTAGCCTTCCACGGCCTGGACAGCCTTTGAAAGTTTCCACCCGTGCCGAGGCCAGGCTTGTCCGAAGAGTCAAGGCTAACCCAAGGACAACAAGGAAGGAGCTCAGGGAAGATCTCATGGCAGTGGGGACATTGGTTTCAGTCAATACCATAAGTAACATACTCCACCGCAATGGTCTCCATTCCAGACGAGCCCGTAAGGTACCTTTACTTTCAAAGCGTCATGTCAAGGCTCGTCTACAGTTTTCTCATGATCACTTGGAGGACTCTGAGACAGACTGGTTCAAGGTTCTCTGGTCTGATGAGACCAAGATCGAGATCTTTGGTGCCAACCACATACGTGACGTTTGGAGACTGGATGGCACTGCATACGACCCCAAGAATACCATCCCTACAGTCAAGCATGGTGATGGCAGCATCATGCTGTGGGGCTGTTTCTCAGCCAAGGGGCCTGGCCATCTGGTCCGCATCCATGGGAAGATGGATAGCACGGCCTACCTGGAGATTTTGGCCAAGAACCTCCGCTCCTCCATCAAGGATCTTAAGATGGGTCGTCATTTCATCTTCCAACAAGACAACGACCCAAAGCTCACAGCCATGAAAACCAAGGCCTGGTTCAAGAGGGAAAAATCAAGGTGTTGCAGTGGCCTAGTCAGTCTCCTGACCTAAACCCAATTGAAAACTTGTGGAAGGAGCTCAAGATTAAAGTCCACATGAGACACCCAAAGAACCTAGATAACTTGGAGAAGATCTGCATGGAGGAGTGGGCCAAGATAACTCCAGAGACCTGTGCTGGCCTGATCAGGTCTTATAAAAGACGATTATTAGCTGTAATTGCAAACAAGGGTTATTCCACAAAATATTAAACCTAGGGGTTGAATAATAATTGACCGCACTTTTATGTTGAAAATTTATTAAAATTTAACTGAGCAACATAACTTGTTGGTTTGTAAGATTTATGCATCTGTTAATAAATCCTGCTCTTGTTTGAAGTTTGCAGGCTCTAACTTATTTGCATCTTATCAAACCTGCTAAATCTGCAGGGGGTTGAATACTACTTGTAGGCACTGTATAATGCACCCCTAAAGTCCATGTATAAGGTAACCCAATTAGTCCTCCATATAATGCAACCCCCTAAGTCCTATATGTATTAAAATGCACCCCATAGTCCTTCATATTGGATTATGCAGCTCCATAGTCCTCCATGTATAATGCACCCCTATATTCCATGTAAAAGGGATCCTTCATATAGTATTATGCACCCCTTATATTCCTGCATATAGTATTATGCACCCCTTATATTCCTCCATATAGTATTATGCTCCCCTTATATTCCTTCATATAGTTTAGTACACGCCTTATATTCCTCCATATAGTAGTATGCACCCCTTATATTCTGCCATATACTAGTATGCAGCCCCCATATAGTGCACCACCATATTGTGTGCCCCAATATAATATTGTGCGCCAACATATAGTTATATGTGTCACGCTCCCCGGTGCCCGTGCCATGCTCCCCGGTGCCCGTGCCACGCTCCCCGGTTCCCCTGCCACGCTCCCCGGCTCCCCTGCCACGCTCCCCGGCTCCTCTGCCACGCTCCCCGACTCCTCTGCCACGCTCCCCCGCTCCCGGACCTCGCTTCCCCACTCCCGTGCCACGCTCCCCGGTCCCCTGCTCCTCAGCCTCCATGCTCCCTCACCTGCGTCCTCCAGGCAACCCGGTCCCCGGTCCCGGCGCCCGTCTGCTGTCCTGAGCCGGCCCGGCACTCCTGCCTCCTGTACACCGCATCCTGCTCTGGCTTCTGGCACCCGGGCCTCGCGCATGCGCATTAGGGCGTGCGCGCGGTCATTGACCTTTTCTTAAAGGGCCAGCGTCCTCCAACAGGATATTGAAGATGCAGGTACAGGGTATATAGGGGATTCCTTTCCAAGTGGGCGGGGCCTGTTCTTCGTGTTTGCTAAGCTAGGAGTCAGGTCTCCCTGTGCCATTGTCTCGTACTCACCTATCTCTCTTGTAGAGCCGCTCCTGTCCCGCCAACCGGTCCTGACGGTTCCAGAACCCCGAACGGACTGTCCGCCATCTTCTCAGTCCCTACCGTCTCCGATTCCTGGATCTGTGCGGTGACCGATCTCCCCGTTCCGCTGGTTCTGGACCCTGCCTGACATCATCTCGGCCTCCGAACCTGCGCTCCGTCACCCGGACTACCTTCAGAGACTCCGTGATCCCAGGGACTTCTACACCCACTCCTCTGAACGGACTGTCCTGCTACCCGTAGTGCTTCGGCTACCGGGCACCTTGCCCTCGGTTGGGTGCTCAGTCCAGTGGATCCACCTCCTGGGCCTACCCGTCATCCTGGCCCTAACAATATGCAGCCCCATATACTATTTTGCAACCCCAATAAATGCTTCCCCATAGTCCTCTGGAATTCCTGATTAAATACACAAATATACTCACTTCTCCTCATTCAGCCACTGCCCCAGTCTCCTCAGCGTGTGTCCACTGTTATGCCACTCTGACATTTTAGCACATCAGTGCGCAGTAGTGACGTCACTGCTAGAGATGAGCGATGTTCGAGGTTCGCCAATTTCATGTTCGAGTGATTTTTGCTAAAAGCTCGACAGTTCGAGTTACGTTCGAGAACGGTTCGATCACCAAAAAGCCTAGCTAGTTACTAGCTGGCTTTTCACTGTAATAGTGTGAGTCACTCTGTGATTCACACTATTATCAAATTTCAGCTTATAGTGTGCGGGGGGGACGGGGTTTAGATCTGTGCTACTGCAAAGTGCTGAGAGAATGCCGATCACCATTTATTAATTTTTTTTTCCCCTAACCGCGCGTGCAGTGGAGCGTTCCAAGCTGTCAGCAAATCACAGACACAAACACAGCTAAGTTGATTTTTGCCAGACAAGCAAGGGCATGTGTCATAGGCTGTGCATGTCACATGTCCTTAACCTATAAGATACGGCCATTTTCCCCTTCGCCGCTATTATCTGTCTTCTGCGTGTGGGTGACAGTCACCGCTCACGCTGCTGCTGCTGTGTGCGCTATAGAGATACAGTGCAATCTACACAGCGCTTTAGGGATTAGGGACTGCTGGTTATTTCAGCCCTTTTCAGGGCTGATTTACAGGCATTCATAGCCATAGCTGCTAAGCATGTCCGTGCAAATGCGGTGTAGGGATTTAGATAACAGCGTCTGGCTACCTCAGCTCAGGCAATTCCTTACTGCATTTTTCATTAGCAGGGATAGAAAGTGAGGCTTCCTTTGCTGTCCTGCTCCCCAGAGCACCCGTGCATTCTACCCACATGCACATTTTTGCCACGCTATTTTATTTGCCCAAGGAGCTGACACTTTTTGTGCCATCCTAAAAGTGTCTGGAATACTACCTTAGTGTTCCTTTGCTGTCTTGCTACCTACAGCACCCGTGCATTATACCCACCTGCCCATTTTTGCCATGCTATTTTATTTGCCCTAAGAGCTGACACTTTTTGTGCCATCCTAAAAGTGTCTGGAATACTACGTTAGTGTCCCTTTGCTGTCCTGCTACCCATAGCACCCGGGCATTCTACCCAACTGCCCATTTTTCCCACACAATTCTAATTGCAAACTGTGCTGCCACTGTTAGGGGCATATTAAAATTGTCTGGGATAGTCAGTGTTGGTTCTTCAGCTGTCAATAAAGCTAGACCACCGCTGCAATCTACAGCACCTCTCCATTTTTGCTTCCACATTTTAAGTGTCCAATCTTTTCGCTAACAAAATGAGTGGCAAAAGGACAGATGCTGGTGGAAAGGGGAACAGGCGTGTTGGAAAAGGAAAAAAAGTTTGTGTCCGTGGGGTAGGTGGGAAAGCTACATTAACATCTGCTGAAGAAATGCCATCTTCCAGCAAAAGTAAGATGTCTACTACTTTCCGTGGACAATCCGATGTGCTTCCTTTTTTACGGAACCGAACAACTGTAACAAAGGTAGATGATGCACAAAAAAAGAACAAGCTTGAATGGATCTCAAGTGCTCCAACAAGTGGCCTCTCCTCCACCTCAACTTCAACATCCAAAAAACAACAGTCCTCTGAGTTGTCATCCCAATCGCACTTGCTTTCTCCCAGCTCTCAAGTCTCCACCCGCCCTGAAGAGTATGGTGTAACAGAGATGGCTGAGTCTGCAGAGCTGTTCAGTCACACTATAGCCTCTGGGAATCAGAGGTCTGTTGCCAAGCTACAGTGAGTACAGACCAGGAAATGGTCTGCAGTGATGCCCAGAAGCTTTGTGAGTCTGATTCAGGCCTTGATGACCAAGTTTCTGAGCATAATGTAGACCCTCATTCCCAAACTGTAACACCTGTTGGTAGAGACAATGAGGAACATACTGATGACGATGAGACGCAGATACCAGATTGGGATGACAACTTAACTTGATAATGAAGTTCTAGATCCCACTTACTGTCAACCCACAGTCAGGCACTCGAGGAGGACACCAGAGGCGGTGGAGGAGGATGCAACTGATGACGAAGTTACCTTGCGCCTTCCTGGACAGAGTCGGAGAACTGGAAGCACGTCAACAACTGCATCCTCAGCCACAACTCTGCCTCTGAGCACAAGTCGGGGTGGCTCTGCAGGTCGCATGGCCTCTAAGCCTTGCCTAGCCGGGTCCTTTTTTGACCTTGCAAAGGATCTCCCAAATCATGTGATCTGTAAAATTTGTCACCAATCTATAAGTAAAGGCCAAAACCTCACCAGTTTGACAACTTCTTCCATGAATCGTCACATGAATAACAAGCATAAGTCCCAGTGGGAAGCTCACCGTGCTGCAATGCGGCCTAGCGGAGCGGGCCAACCACCGCCTGCCCCTTCAAATTCCTCCGCGCGCCCTTCATCTTCTATGACTGTGGGGACAGCTGTCACACATGTTTTTCCACGCAGACCTTCCACCTCTTTAACCGCAACAGCCAGTTTGCTTGGCAGGTTGTCAGTTGGTTTGGAAGGGGAAACAAGTGCTGGTGTAGAGCTCTCTCAGACATCGAGAGCATCAACTTTGGATGAAGGCAACATCATGTCTCCGCCTGCACTTTCCTTACAGATCTGCAGTTTTCCAGGGACACCCTACTCACCACCGTCTCCACACAGCAGCCAGATCTCGGTCCCTCAGATGTGGACAAATAAAAGGCCATTTCCTCCGAGCCATGACAAAGCTAAGAGGTTGACTTTCACCCTCTGTAAGCTCTTGGCTACCGAAATGCTGCCTTTCCACCTGGTGGACACAGAGGATTTTCAAGACCTTATATTAGTCGCAGTGCCACAGTGCCAGATGCCCAGTCGCCACTACTTCTCCAAGAAAGGTATGCCTGCGCTACACCAGCATGTCGCACACAACATCGCCGCTTCCTTGAGAAACTCTGTGTGTGACAGGGTGCATTTCCCCACCGATACTTGGACCAGTAAGCATGGACATGGGCGTTACATGTCGCTGACTGGGCACTGGGTAACTATGGTGAGAGATGGTGAGGGGTCTGCTGAACAAGTCTTGCCGTCCCCACGACTTGTGCGTCAATCCTCTGTATGTCGAAGTTCCTCCACTGCTTCTGCCTCCTCAACCTCATCTGGGTCCTCCACCTCCGCCCAAAGCCTGTGTGGTCAGGCCACCCGCGTTGTAACTGTGCACAAGGAATCCCACACACCTCCTTACTACGCTGGCAGTAGAGCTCAACGGCATCAGGCGGTCTTTACGTTGAAATGTCTGGGAAATAAGAGTCACACAGCTGAGGAGTTGTGGTCAGCTCTGCACTCAGAGTTTCGTAAATGGTTGTCTCCACTCAACCTGCAGCCAGGTAAGGCCGTGTGCGACAATGCTGCAAACCTGGGTGCGGCCCCTCGCCGGGGCAAGGTGACACACGTGCCTTGTATGGCTCACATTTTGAACCTTGTTGTCCAGCAATTTTTCACCCACTATCCCGACCTAGATGGGCTTCTGCACAGGGCACGGTCACTCTCTGCTCACTTCCACCGTTCAACCGCCGCAGCTGACCGACTTGCATCGCTGCAGAGGTCTTTCGGCCTGCTGGTTCATCGCCTGAAATGCGATGTGACGACACGCTGGAATTCGACTCTCCACATGTTACAGCGACTGTGGCAGCACCGCCGAGCCCTGGTGCAATACGTTATGACGTATAGCCTGGGCCAACGAGATGCAGAGGTGGGGCAGATCACGCTGATGGAGTGGTCTCAGATCAAGGACCTATACACCCTTCTGCACAGCTTCGACATGGCGACGAATATGTTTAGCGCTGACAATGCCATTATTAGCATGATAACGGAAGGGTTAACAAGATCTACAAGGACCAGACGTTCATCATCACCAAGGCGGCAGGCATGGGACAGTGGGGGAGAGGGATTAACAAGGGCGCATGGTAGCAGCCAAACTGTTTAGGAAGGGGCAGGAGCCCATGAAGAAATGGAGGACGAACTGTCGATGGGCATGGAAGACTCAGCTGATGAGGGAGACCTTGGTCAAATTTCGGTTGTTCGAGGTTGGGAGGATATGTCAGAGGAAGGCAGCATGGTTATCACCTCGCCGCCACCAACACAGCAAGGACTTGGTCCGCAGGGATGCGCAAGACACATGAGTGGTGTGTGTGGGGCCCAATTTTTGGAAAAAAGGGAGACTCCGCTTGGAATCCCCTTGCTGTGTTTTTAAAAATGATCCAAGATGAACAAGTCATAGTTCAGCAAGGACTTTGCTACCTACCCCGGTGTCATCCTGAAGACAGTTAAGGCTGGCGTATTTTTGAATGTGCTTGATGCAAATCAACAGGTCAAGTTTGCAACTGGGGCACAAGTGATGCCACTGAAGGGGTGTGTGTGGCCCAATTTTTGGAAAAAAGGGAGACTCTGCTTAGAGTCCCCTTGCTGTGTTTTACATGATTTTAGAAGGGCGTGCCATGCCTATATCTGTGTCTCCTCCTCTTTTTCCTCGTCCAGCTGTTTTGTTTACGCATGAGTATATGTCCTTGTCACTTTCCCATGTGTTTGTGGTATGTTGTGAGTTGTTTGTCACCTTTTGGACACCTTTGAAGGTGTTTTCTATGTGTTTTTAGGTGTTTGCCTCCCATTGTTTTCAATGGGGTTTGAGAGGTTCGTCAAACGGTTCGTCGAACGGCACCTCGAACGGAGCCTTCAGAGGCTCGCTCATCTCTAGTAACCGCAGTCCTCCATGCTGAAACATCAGTGTCTCACAGACACATAGTAGTAGAATGATTAGAAATAGAGTGTTCTGCTCCTCCTCGCATTGTTCCTTTCAATTGTATTGGCATCTGTGATGATGATCCCGATATAAATGAAAGTACGATCGTCGGCAGGAGGTCCACGGGGCCACAGTGACTCACGGGCCCAATCTAGACAGCTCACTAGTGAATCATCTAGAATGGAGTGGCAAAAATGAGGTGCTCAAAATATCCACTCTGATTTAGACGGCTCACTGCTGAATCACCTGAGGCCTGCGCCACACATCCGTGCCTCCGGCACGTGTTTGTCATTTTTTACACGTACCGGCGGCACGGAGACACTTTAACCAATGCTACCCTATTGTAGCAGGCACACACACGTAAAACCACACGGAACGTGTGTCCGTGTGCGTTTGTACGTGTGTGCGTTTTTGAAAGCGCTGACATGTCCGTTTTTTCACCGGCAGCACGGGTGTCCCACGGCCCGCACCCGCACCACACGGGTGTAGTGTGGATGCGGTCCCGTGTGACACGCGCCGGAGAAAACAAACATGTCAGTGAAAAAAAAACAAAACATTAACTCACCTTCTCCAGCCCTCCTGTCTCTGCCGCTGCTGCCTCTTGCTGCCGACCGCCGCTCATTAATCTCATAGAATATTCACTTCACTGCCTGGCAGCAGCAGCAGCGGGGAGACGGGAGGGCTGGAGACCGAGGATCAGCACCACGGACAGCAGCGCGGACAGCAGGAAGGACCAGGTGAGTATAATAATTACCGATTCTACGTGTGCTATCGCGGATAGCACACGTAGAACACACGTGTCACGCACGTACCAGAGACACGTACTTACCTGCACGCAACACGCAGGGAAAATACGTGTCTCTCGGCACGTGCGTGAATTTCACGTGAGTGTGGCAGAGGCCTAAAACAGAGTGGCTAAAATGAGGTCCTCAAAAAACCAACTCTGATATAGACGGCTCACTACTGAAGCAGCTAGAACGGAGTGGCTAAAATGAGGTCCTCAAAAAATCCACTACGACACAATGTGGATATTATGAGGACTTTCAGCTGCGCTCTGTTACGGTTTTTGCTTTGAGGCTCCTCCCACTCTTCGAAAAAATCCATTGCAGTCACCTCAGTGCTAAATGTACCTAATGTAGTGGCTAAAATGAGGTCCTCAAAAAATCCACTCTGATATAGACGGCTCACTACTGAAGCAGCTAGAACGGAGTGGCTAAAATGAGGTCCTCAAAAAATCCACTACGACACAATGTGGATATTATGAGGACTTTCAGCTGCGCTCTGTTACGGTTTTTGCTTTGAGGCTCCTCCCACTCTTCGAAAAAATCCATTGCAGTCACCTCAGTACCAAATGTACCTAATGTAGTGGCTAAAATGAGGTCCTCAAAAAATCCACTCTGATATAGACGGCTCACTACTGAAGCAGCTAGAACGGAGTGGCTTTTTTGAGGTCCTCAAAAAATCCACTACGACACAATGTGGATATTATGAGGACTTTCAGCTGCGCACTGTTACGGTTTTTGCTTTGAGGCTCCTCCCACTCTTCGAAAAAATCCATTGCAGTCACCTCAGTACCAAATATACATAATGTAGTGGCTAAAATGAGGTCCTCAAAAAATCCACTCTGATATAGACGGCTCACTACTGAAGCAGCTAGAACGGAGTGGCTTTTTTGAGGTCCTCAAAAAATCCACTACGACACAATGTGGATATTATGAGGACTTTCAGCTGCGCACTGTTACGCTTTTTGCTTTGAGGCTCCTCCCACTCTTCGAAAAAATCCATTCCAGTCACCTCAGTACCAAATGTACATAATGTAGTGGCTAAAATGAGGTCCTCAAAAAATCCACTCTGATATAGACGGCTCACTACTGAAGCAGCTAGAACGGAGTGGCTTTTTTGAGGTCCTCAAAAAATCCACTACGACACAATGTGGATATTAGGAGGACTTTCAGCTGCGCACTGTTACGCTTTTTGCTTTGAGGCTCCTCCCACTCTTCGAAAAAATACATTGCAGTCACCTCAGTACCAAATGTACATAATGTAGTGGCTAAAATGAGGTCCTCAAAAAATCCACTCTGATATAGACGGCTCACTACTGAAGCAGCTAGAACGGAGTGGCTTTTTTGAGGTCCTCAAAAAATCCACTACGACACAATGTGGATATTATGAGGACTTTCAGCTGCGCACTGTTACGCTTTTTGCTTTGAGGCTCCTCCCACTCTTCGAAAAAATACATTGCAGTCACCTCAGTACCAAATGTACATAATGTAGTGGCTAAAATGAGGTCCTCAAAAAATCCACTCTGATATAGACGGCTCACTACTGAAGCAGCTAGAACGGAGTGGCTAAAATGAGGTCCTCAAAAAATCCACTACGACACAATGTGGATATTATGAGGACTTTCAGCTGCGCTCTGTTACGGTTTTTGCTTTGAGGCTCCTCCCACTCTTCGAAAAAATCCATTGCAGTCACCTCAGTGCTAAATGTACCTAATGTAGTGGCTAAAATGAGGTCCTCAAAAAATCCACTCTGATATAGACGGCTCACTACTGAAGCAGCTAGAACGGAGTGGCTAAAATGAGGTCCTCAAAAAATCCACTACGACACAATGTGGATATTATGAGGACTTTCAGCTGCGCTCTGTTACGGTTTTTGCTTTGAGGCTCCTCCCACTCTTCGAAAAAATCCATTGCAGTCACCTCAGTACCAAATGTACCTAATGTAGTGGCTAAAATGAGGTCCTCAAAAAATCCACTCTGATATAGACGGCTCACTACTGAAGCAGCTAGAACGGAGTGGCTTTTTTGAGGTCCTCAAAAAATCCACTACGACACAATGTGGATATTATGAGGACTTTCAGCTGCGCACTGTTACGGTTTTTGCTTTGAGGCTCCTCCCACTCTTCGAAAAAATCCATTGCAGTCACCTCAGTACCAAATATACATAATGTAGTGGCTAAAATGAGGTCCTCAAAAAATCCACTCTGATATAGACGGCTCACTACTGAAGCAGCTAGAACGGAGTGGCTTTTTTGAGGTCCTCAAAAAATCCACTACGACACAATGTGGATATTATGAGGACTTTCAGCTGCGCACTGTTACGCTTTTTGCTTTGAGGCTCCTCCCACTCTTCGAAAAAATCCATTCCAGTCACCTCAGTACCAAATGTACATAATGTAGTGGCTAAAATGAGGTCCTCAAAAAATCCACTCTGATATAGACGGCTCACTACTGAAGCAGCTAGAACGGAGTGGCTTTTTTGAGGTCCTCAAAAAATCCACTACGACACAATGTGGATATTAGGAGGACTTTCAGCTGCGCACTGTTACGCTTTTTGCTTTGAGGCTCCTCCCACTCTTCGAAAAAATCCATTGCAGTCACCTCAGTACCAAATGTACATAATGTAGTGGCTAAAATGAGGTCCTCAAAAAATCCACTCTGATATAGACGGCTCACTACTGAAGCAGCTAGAACGGAGTGGCTTTTTTGAGGTCCTCAAAAAATCCACTACGACACAATGTGGATATTATGAGGACTTTCAGCTGCGCACTGTTACGCTTTTTGCTTTGAGGCTCCTCCCACTCTTCGAAAAAATACATTGCAGTCACCTCAGTACCAAATATACATAATGTAGTGGCTAAAATGAGGTCCTCAAAAAATCCACTCTGATATAGACGGCTCACTACTGAAGCAGCTAGAACGGAGTGGCTAAAATGAGGTCCTCAAAAAATCCACTACGACACAATGTGGATATTATGAGGACTTTCAGCTGCGCACTGTTACGCTTTTTGCTTTGAGGCTCCTCCCACTCTTCGAAAAAATACATTGCAGTAACCTCAGTACCAAATGTACATAATGTAGTGGCTAAAATGAGGTCCTCAAAAAATCCACTCTGATATAGACGGCTCACTACTGAAGCAGCTAGAACGGAGTGGCTTTTTTGAGGTCCTCAAAAAATCCACTACGACACAATGTGGATATTAGGAGGACTTTCAGCTGCGCACTGTTACGCTTTTTGCTTTGAGGCTCCTCCCACTCTTCGAAAAAATCCATTGCAGTCACCTCAGTACCAAATGTACATAATGTAGTGGCTAAAATGAGGTCCTCAAAAAATCCACTCTGATATAGACGGCTCACTACTGAAGCAGCTAGAACGGAGTGGCTTTTTTGAGGTCCTCAAAAAATCCACTACGACACAATGTGGATATTAGGAGGACTTTCAGCTGCGCACTGTTACGCTTTTTGCTTTGAGGCTCCTCCCACTCTTCGAAAAAATACATTGCAGTCACCTCAGTACCAAATGTACATAATGTAGTGGCTAAAATGAGGTCCTCAAAAAATCCACTCTGATATAGACGGCTCACTACTGAAGCAGCTAGAACGGAGTGGCTTTTTTGAGGTCCTCAAAAAATCCACTACGACACAATGTGGATATTATGAGGACTTTCAGCTGCGCACTGTTACGCTTTTTGCTTTGAGGCTCCTCCCACTCTTCGAAAAAATACATTGCAGTCACCTCAGTACCAAATGTACATAATGTAGTGGCTAAAATGAGGTCCTCAAAAAATCCACTCTGATATAGACGGCTCACTACTGAAGCAGCTAGAACGGAGTGGCTAAAATGAGGTCCTCAAAAAATCCACTACGACACAATGTGGATATTATGAGGACTTTCAGCTGCGCTCTGTTACGGTTTTTGCTTTGAGGCTCCTCCCACTCTTCGAAAAAATCCATTGCAGTCACCTCAGTGCTAAATGTACCTAATGTAGTGGCTAAAATGAGGTCCTCAAAAAATCCACTCTGATATAGACGGCTCACTACTGAAGCAGCTAGAACGGAGTGGCTAAAATGAGGTCCTCAAAAAATCCACTACGACACAATGTGGATATTATGAGGACTTTCAGCTGCGCTCTGTTACGGTTTTTGCTTTGAGGCTCCTCCCACTCTTCGAAAAAATCCATTGCAGTCACCTCAGTACCAAATGTACCTAATGTAGTGGCTAAAATGAGGTCCTCAAAAAATCCACTCTGATATAGACGGCTCACTACTGAAGCAGCTAGAACGGAGTGGCTTTTTTGAGGTCCTCAAAAAATCCACTACGACACAATGTGGATATTATGAGGACTTTCAGCTGCGCACTGTTACGGTTTTTGCTTTGAGGCTCCTCCCACTCTTCGAAAAAATCCATTGCAGTCACCTCAGTACCAAATATACATAATGTAGTGGCTAAAATGAGGTCCTCAAAAAATCCACTCTGATATAGACGGCTCACTACTGAAGCAGCTAGAACGGAGTGGCTTTTTTGAGGTCCTCAAAAAATCCACTACGACACAATGTGGATATTATGAGGACTTTCAGCTGCGCACTGTTACGCTTTTTGCTTTGAGGCTCCTCCCACTCTTCGAAAAAATCCATTCCAGTCACCTCAGTACCAAATGTACATAATGTAGTGGCTAAAATGAGGTCCTCAAAAAATCCACTCTGATATAGACGGCTCACTACTGAAGCAGCTAGAACGGAGTGGCTTTTTTGAGGTCCTCAAAAAATCCACTACGACACAATGTGGATATTAGGAGGACTTTCAGCTGCGCACTGTTACGCTTTTTGCTTTGAGGCTCCTCCCACTCTTCGAAAAAATCCATTGCAGTCACCTCAGTACCAAATGTACATAATGTAGTGGCTAAAATGAGGTCCTCAAAAAATCCACTCTGATATAGACGGCTCACTACTGAAGCAGCTAGAACGGAGTGGCTTTTTTGAGGTCCTCAAAAAATCCACTACGACACAATGTGGATATTATGAGGACTTTCAGCTGCGCACTGTTACGCTTTTTGCTTTGAGGCTCCTCCCACTCTTCGAAAAAATACATTGCAGTCACCTCAGTACCAAATATACATAATGTAGTGGCTAAAATGAGGTCCTCAAAAAATCCACTCTGATATAGACGGCTCACTACTGAAGCAGCTAGAACGGAGTGGCTAAAATGAGGTCCTCAAAAAATCCACTACGACACAATGTGGATATTATGAGGACTTTCAGCTGCGCACTGTTACGCTTTTTGCTTTGAGGCTCCTCCCACTCTTCGAAAAAATACATTGCAGTAACCTCAGTACCAAATGTACATAATGTAGTGGCTAAAATGAGGTCCTCAAAAAATCCACTCTGATATAGACGGCTCACTACTGAAGCAGCTAGAACGGAGTGGCTTTTTTGAGGTCCTCAAAAAATCCACTACGACACAATGTGGATATTAGGAGGACTTTCAGCTGCGCACTGTTACGCTTTTTGCTTTGAGGCTCCTCCCACTCTTCGAAAAAATCCATTGCAGTCACCTCAGTACCAAATGTACATAATGTAGTGGCTAAAATGAGGTCCTCAAAAAATCCACTCTGATATAGACGGCTCACTACTGAAGCAGCTAGAACGGAGTGGCTTTTTTGAGGTCCTCAAAAAATCCACTACGACACAATGTGGATATTATGAGGACTTTCAGCTGCGCACTGTTACGCTTTTTGCTTTGAGGCTCCTCCCACTCTTCGAAAAAATCCATTGCAGTCACCTCAGTACCAAATGTACATAATGTAGTGGCTAAAATGAGGTCCTCAAAAAATCCACTCTGATATAGACGGCTCACTACTGAAGCAGCTAGAACGGAGTGGCTTTTTTGAGGTCCTCAAAAAATCCACTACGACACAATGTGGATATTATGAGGACTTTCAGCTGCGCACTGTTACGCTTTTTGCTTTGAGGCTCCTCCCACTCTTCGAAAAAATACATTGCAGTCACCTCAGTACCAAATGTACATAATGTAGTGGCTAAAATGAGGTCCTCAAAAAATCCACTCTGATATAGACGGCTCACTACTGAAGCAGCTAGAACGGAGTGGCTTTTTTGAGGTCCTCAAAAAATCCACTACGACACAATGTGGATATTATGAGGACTTTCAGCTGCGCACTGTTACGCTTTTTGCTTTGAGGCTCCTCCCACTCTTCGAAAAAATCCATTGCAGTCACCTCAGTACCAAATGTACATAATGTAGTGGCTAAAATGAGGTCCTCAAAAAATCCACTCTGATATAGACGGCTCACTACTGAAGCAGCTAGAACGGAGTGGCTTTTTTGAGGTCCTCAAAAAATCCACTACGACACAATGTGGATATTATGAGGACTTTCAGCTGCGCACTGTTACGCTTTTTGCTTTGAGGCTCCTCCCACTCTTCGAAAAAATCCATTGCAGTCACCTCAGTACCAAATGTACATAATGTAGTGGCTAAAATGAGGTCCTCAAAAAATCCACTCTGATATAGACGGCTCACTACTGAAGCAGCTAGAACGGAGTGGCTAAAATGAGGTCCTCAAAAAATCCACTACGACACAATGTGGATATTATGAGGACTTTCAGCTGCGCACTGTTACGCTTTTTGCTTTGAGGCTCCTCCCACTCTTCGAAAAAATACATTGCAGTAACCTCAGTACCAAATGTACATAATGTAGTGGCTAAAATGAGGTCCTCAAAAAATCCACTCTGATATAGACGGCTCACTACTGAAGCAGCTAGAACGGAGTGGCTTTTTTGAGGTCCTCAAAAAATCCACTACGACACAATGTGGATATTAGGAGGACTTTCAGCTGCGCACTGTTACGCTTTTTGCTTTGAGGCTCCTCCCACTCTTCGAAAAAATCCATTGCAGTCACCTCAGTACCAAATGTACATAATGTAGTGGCTAAAATGAGGTCCTCAAAAAATCCACTCTGATATAGACGGCTCACTACTGAAGCAGCTAGAACGGAGTGGCTTTTTTGAGGTCCTCAAAAAATCCACTACGACACAATGTGGATATTATGAGGACTTTCAGCTGCGCACTGTTACGCTTTTTGCTTTGAGGCTCCTCCCACTCTTCGAAAAAATCCATTGCAGTCACCTCAGTACCAAATGTACATAATGTAGTGGCTAAAATGAGGTCCTCAAAAAATCCACTCTGATATAGACGGCTCACTACTGAAGCAGCTAGAACGGAGTGGCTTTTTTGAGGTCCTCAAAAAATCCACTACGACACAATGTGGATATTATGAGGACTTTCAGCTGCGCACTGTTACGCTTTTTGCTTTGAGGCTCCTCCCACTCTTCGAAAAAATACATTGCAGTCACCTCAGTACCAAATGTACATAATGTAGTGGCTAAAATGAGGTCCTCAAAAAATCCACTCTGATATAGACGGCTCACTACTGAAGCAGCTAGAACGGAGTGGCTTTTTTGAGGTCCTCAAAAAATCCACTACGACACAATGTGGATATTATGAGGACTTTCAGCTGCGCACTGTTACGCTTTTTGCTTTGAGGCTCCTCCCACTCTTCGAAAAAATCCATTGCAGTCACCTCAGTACCAAATGTACATAATGTAGTGGCTAAAATGAGGTCCTCAAAAAATCCACTCTGATATAGACGGCTCACTACTGAAGCAGCTAGAACGGAGTGGCTTTTTTGAGGTCCTCAAAAAATCCACTACGACACAATGTGGATATTATGAGGACTTTCAGCTGCGCACTGTTACGCTTTTTGCTTTGAGGCTCCTCCCACTCTTCGAAAAAATCCATTGCAGTCACCTCAGTACCAAATGTACATAATGTAGTGGCTAAAATGAGGTCCTCAAAAAATCCACTCTGATATAGACGGCTCACCACTGAAGCAGCTAGAACGGAGTGGCTTTTTTGAGGTCCTCAAAAAATCCACTACGACACAATGTGGATATTATGAGGACTTTCAGCTGCGCACTGTTACGCTTTTTGCTTTGAGGCTCCTCCCACTCTTCGAAAAAATCCATTGCAGTCACCTCAGTACCAAATGTACATAATGTAGTGGCTAAAATGAGGTCCTCAAAAAATCCACTCTGATATAGACGGCTCACTACTGAAGCAGCTAGAACGGAGTGGCTTTTTTGAGGTCCTCAAAAAATCCACTACGACACAATGTGGATATTAGGAGGACTTTCAGCTGCGCACTGTTACGCTTTTTGCTTTGAGGCTCCTCCCACTCTTCGAAAAAATCCATTGCAGTCACCTCAGTACCAAATGTACATAATGTAGTGGCTAAAATGAGGTCCTCAAAAAATCCACTCTGATATAGACGGCTCACTACTGAAGCAGCTAGAACGGAGTGGCTTTTTTGAGGTCCTCAAAAAATCCACTACGACACAATGTGGATATTATGAGGACTTTCAGCTGCGCACTGTTACGCTTTTTGCTTTGAGGCTCCTCCCACTCTTCGAAAAAATCCATTGCAGTCACCTCAGTACCAAATGTACATAATGTAGTGGCTAAAATGAGGTCCTCAAAAAATCCACTCTGATATAGACGGCTCACCACTGAAGCAGCTAGAACGGAGTGGCTTTTTTGAGGTCCTCAAAAAATCCACTACGACACAATGTGGATATTATGAGGACTTTCAGCTGCGCACTGTTACGCTTTTTGCTTTGAGGCTCCTCCCACTCTTCGAAAAAATCCATTCCAGTCACCTCAGTACCAAATGTACATAATGTAGTGGCTAAAATGAGGTCCTCAAAAAATCCACTCTGATATAGACGGCTCACTACTGAAGCAGCTAGAACGGAGTGGCTTTTTTGAGGTCCTCAAAAAATCCACTACGACACAATGTGGATATTATGAGGACTTTCAGCTGCGCACTGTTACGCTTTTTGCTTTGAGGCTCCTCCCACTCTTCGAAAAAATACATTGCAGTCACCTCAGTACCAAATGTACATAATGTAGTGGCTAAAATGAGGTCCTCAAAAAATCCACTCTGATATAGACGGCTCACTACTGAAGCAGCTAGAACGGAGTGGCTAAAATGAGGTCCTCAAAAAATCCACTACGACACAATGTGGATATTATGAGGACTTTCAGCTGCGCACTGTTACGCTTTTTGCTTTGAGGCTCCTCCCACTCTTCGAAAAAATCCATTCCAGTCACCTCAGTACCAAATGTACATAATGTAGTGGCTAAAATGAGGTCCTCAAAAAATCCACTCTGATATAGACGGCTCACTACTGAAGCAGCTAGAACGGAGTGGCTTTTTTGAGGTCCTCAAAAAATCCACTACGACACAATGTGGATATTATGAGGACTTTCAGCTGCGCACTGTTACGCTTTTTGCTTTGAGGCTCCTCCCACTCTTCGAAAAAATACATTGCAGTCACCTCAGTACCAAATGTACATAATGTAGTGGCTAAAATGAGGTCCTCAAAAAATCCACTCTGATATAGACGGCTCACTACTGAAGCAGCTAGAACGGAGTGGCTAAAATGAGGTCCTCAAAAAATCCACTACGACACAATGTGTGAAATTATAAGCACTTTCTCGGCTGCGCTCTGTTACGTTTTTCGCCGTGAGGCTCCTCCCACTCTTCAAAAAACTGAATTTCAGTCACTTCAGTACCAAATGTACATAATGAAGGCTACAGAGAGATCCTCAAAAAATCCACTCTGATCCAATATGGTAAGTTATGAAGACTGTCAGCTGCGCGGTTCCGTTTTTCCTTGTGAGGCTCCGCCCACTCTTTCAATGTCAGTCCTGCGGCCACGACTCGTGGAAATACGGTAAAATTAAAATTCCAGCAAAACTGAATAATCAGCGCTGTGTGGAATTATTTATATTGTAAAAAATAATAATAAAATGTAAGTTATAATAATAATGAAAATAAAAATTTGCCCTTTGGAATAAAATAATAAATATAACAGTGTGAGCATCTAATAAATAAAAACATGAAATCATTCCAATTATAAATCTGATTCCAGCCCCTGCTGTAGAAACTGAACTGTGCTGTATGGAGAAAAGATCACAGATATCATCAAAAAATCAACTCTGATCTAGCCACCTCACTGGTGAAGCAGCTAGAACGGAGTGGATAAAATGAGGTGACCAAAAACATGTGACTACAGCGAGGCCTCAAGAAATCAACTCTGATCTAGACACTTCAGCAGTGAGCCGGCTAGATCAGAGTGGAAAAAATGAGGACCACAAAAAACCCACTCTGATCTAGACACTTCAGTAGTGAGCCGGCTAAATCAGAGTGGAAAAAATGAGGCCTCAAAAAATCAACTCCGATATAGCCGGCTCACTACTGAAGCAGCTAGATCAGAGTTGATTTTTTGAGGACCACAAAAAATCAACTCTGATCTAGACGCAACCCTCACCGAGTGTCTGTGTCACCCACCGCCCCAGTGCACACAGTGCGAGCAGTCCCAGGACAGGGCTGCGGGATCTCCCGGACACCATGTCTGTTCATATGTCCTCCGCTAATCCAGCTCCCTCCGCAACCGGAAGTTAAACACTTACGCCTGAAATGTCTGTGGTGAGCGCCATTTTGTCGGAGTCCCCGAGTACATGATCAGCTACTTTTCATAACAGCACTGCTGGATGGCGGTGACTGGGTGTTGGGGTGAGATCATAAAGCCTCTGCTGGGAGTTAAATGTAAACAATTGTGATCTGTAAACATGGCTCTGCGTTGTTCATCTGGGCGATCACACATATGCCCCCGCCCACACTGCTGCACAGGGTGCTGTACTCGATTCGAGCATTGCATCCGATCCAATCACTTTACAGGAGTCAGATGGAGACCGTCAGTAAGCAGCTCAGCAGCTGAAAAAATGGAGCAATATCCATCAGTGTGCTAGATCCGATTCTCAGCCATTGTTTGTCCGTCTGTCCATATTTACCATCAGTGCGACATCCATTCCTCATGTATTAGGCTAGGTCAGAAGAGCGCAAGCAGAATCGCCTGTATTAGGGTATGTTTACACAGTGCATCTTTATTAACCACAAAGATGCAGCGTTTTTGGCCCACAAAAAACGCACCCACGTTTTTTTAAGTCAAATCTATTGACTGGGGCTCAAAAACTCTGGAAAAACGCAAATTGACATGCTGCATCTTCAAAAACGCAGCCAACAGGCAGACAAAAAATGCTCTGTGTGGACAGCAATATCGAAATCTCATAGACTTTGCTGGGCGGAGGAAATGCATGCATTTTACTGCAACTTTGTGACCTCAAAAACACAGACAAAGATGCACTGTGTGAACTTATCCAGAGAGTATGTTCACACTCAGCATCTTTTTTTACCACAAAGATGCAGCGTTTTTGTCCCAAAAAACGCACCACAAACGCACCGCAATAAAATGTTGACCGAGAGAGGGCAGCTATGTTTTCTGCTCTGCCCACGATTTGGCAGAGCGAAATGCGCCTGCGCGAGCGAACATAACTGCACAGGTGCGAGATTTGAAAAAGCAACGAGGATGATGACGTAGGGCGTCATCACATCAATCAAGAAAAGAGGACGGTGATCAGCGGCAGGAAGGGGACAGAAGGAGAAAATGAGCCAGCCCATCTGGCCAACACAGGTAATTTACATACGTGGGGGTCATGTTTTATAAAGTTATTTTTGGGGTCTGGAAGGGGAGTCAGGGCCAAGGTGCACCTTCATGGAATGCAGCCCATTTTGGTTTAATAGGGAAAGATCTGGTGACAGGTTCCCTTTAAGACCACGCGCACACGTTGAATATTTGGTGAGTTTTTGTCTCAGTATTTGTAAGACCACGTACACATGTTGAATATTTGGTGAGTTTTTTTACCTCAGTATCTGTAAGGTCATTTGCACACTAAAGGGGGCTTTACACGGTAGCAATATCGCTAGCAATTTGTAGCGATAGCGAGCGTGTAAGTACCCGCCCCCGTCGCGCATGCGATTGTTTGTGATCGCTGCCGCAGCGAACATTATCGCTACAGCAGCGTCACACATACTTACCTGGTCGTCGTCGTCGCTGTGACTGCCGAACAATCCCTCCTTCAAGGGGAAGGGACGTTAGGCATCACAGCAACGTCACTGCGACGTCACTAAGCGGCCGGCCAATCAAAGCGGAGGGGCGGAGATGAGCAGGACGTAACATCCCGCCCACCTCTTCCTTCCGCATTGGGGCCGGAGGCAGGTAAGGAGACGGTCCTCGCTCCTGCGGTGTCACACATAGCGATGTGTGCTGCCGCATGAGCGATGAACCACCTGGATAATCAGCCATTACCGATTTTTGAGTTTGGGATGACCTCTCCATGGTGAACGATTTTCACCATTTTTGAGGTCGCTTAAGGTCGCTGGTCAGTGTCACACGCTGCGATATCGTTAATGAGGCCGGATGTGCGTCACTAACAACATGACCCCGACGACAAAACATTAACGATATCGTAGCGTGTAAAGCCCCCTTAAGTATTTGTTGAGTTTTGTACCTCAGTATTTGTAAGCCACAAGTGGAACAATCAGGAAAGTATAAGGCCCTGTGCACGTGCTGCGTTTTTTTGCCACGTCTTTTGGTGCAGTATGTTGCCCAAAACTGCATGTTTTTCCTACTCACCTGCCAATGTCTTCGCCTTCTGTCACCATTGCTCTGGTCTGTCTCTGGCGAGTTGTGACCCTGGAATATTTTATGAAGCACATCGGAAGTCACAACTTAATACAACTCTATAAGAGCCTGGCTCTGCCCATGTTCTGGCTCTCATAAACGTGCAGTGAGACCTTGTGACATAATTTATGACTTACGGCCAGTCAAAAGATACAGTTGCAAGATGGCACTGCGGGACAGGAGCGGCGCTAAAAAAGTATGAAAACTGCAGAGGGTGACTTTAATTTAGGATGTGCAACCGATCTTTTGTGTATTTCCCCTCCTTTTTTAAATTATTTTCTTTGACACTTATCAGAATAAAGCATTCAATGTGTGTTATTATTTTGTTTCTTTACAAGCACCACTCCTCTGACGCCTGCCTTCTTGGTTTTCCAATGTAGTCCTGAAGAATGACCGTTCTCAGCAGCATGGTCGCACCGTGTTCTGAACTGAACGCTGTCACAGGCTCCCAGCAATGGCAGCTTTGCCTCTGCAGAATGTGAGAGGTGCAGGGAACCAGCAAGCTTCAGGCTCTAAAGCAGGGGTGGGAAACCTCCAGCCTGCGGGTCATTTCTAGCTTGCAATGTCATTTCTTCCAGCCCTCGAACAGCTTTTACCAGTGGCCCTGGAATTTTTCCCTAGAGGGTGGGTATGTGTGACGCCCTGGGCAAGCCAGGGGTCACAGGTCACAACACCACCACACCCCACACTCCAGGTAGGCACATCACAGCTAAACTACAAATCCTTGTTACCTTCCTCCAGAGGCTGATGATTCACACCAGGGGGTGGGCCAGGCGGTTGGCTCCGCCCACCAAGGAGATCACAGCTCTGGAGGCGGGAAGTACCAGGCAGTCAGCTCAGGGACGAGCTTGAGTAAACAGAGAGAGTAGCCCGGGTAGGGCAAGAGTAAACAAGTAGTGAAAGTGGAGAAGTGGTAAAGGAGGAAAGCAAGTGAGGTGACAAGAAGAAAGGAAAGCCTGAAGGGTCCAGCTTTGTGTAGGGCCAGAACAGCAAGGTCAGCGACGGTGGTGACCGTCTGGAGTGGGACCGTTTGGAAGTTCCTGGAAGGACCCCGTTGGCTGTGTGCCCGGTGGTCTGGAGCAGTGTTCCGAAGGACAGTCAGCACCAGGGCAGGGGCCTCTCGGACCCCGGCAAGGCTAGGAGTCGCCAAATTTGCCGAATCCGTCAGTGAAGGGGACGTAGATCCCCCAGCAACCAAGTCCCGAGTGAAGGCAACAGCTCAACCTGAAGCAGAGAGACACCGCCAAGGCACCAGTTTCTCAGGGCCAGCGCCTGCGGGCAAAGTGTAGAGCTCCTCCGGCCCAGATTGTAGTCGGGAAGCGGGTAACCGGAGGGAATCCACCGCTACCACAAGTCAACCATAGGTGCAAGGAAGAGGGACATCACCGTCACCTACCGGGAGTGCAGGTGCAGCCGTCTGTGGGACCGTCCTACCAGCCGTTTGGTTTACCGTACAAACTGTGTCCGTGTCTCAGGCTGAGTGAGTACCACAGTGCCGCAAGGCACAGCGCTGCCCCTGCGTCCCTGCGCCCACCAGGCCCCGCACCTCACAAACCATCACCGGGCCCCGGGATCACCAACCCCTGCCCACGGAGGGGCAACACAACACCTGGCTGCTCCGCATCACCATCCCCGGGATCCCCGCATTGAGCAGCGGTGGTGAAATCACCACAACCGTGGGTGGCGTCACGAACTATAACAATCCCCACACCCAACAAACCCCTTTCACTCACGGGCGAGGAGTGCCGCTCGAGAAAACCCCCGGGATCCGGCCTACGGCTCGAGCCACCACTGAGCAGCGGCCGCCGGACCCGAGCAGAAGGGGGCGAGCGCGGTGTGCTGACACCCTCCTCCCCGCCCGCGACAACTTGGCGTCACGAACAGGATCTTACCGCTCTGCCGTCTGGTAGAGGTGCGCCTTGTTACCGCCGGAGGTATCCGGCAGAAAAATTGCAGAAGCCGCCATCTTTGGCGCGAAAAGTTCCCGCTCGAGCGTCTTCTCGAGCAGTAGAGGCGCGAAGGCCAAGACCCCGCCCCGAGAGAGGAGGGGCCGGAAAGAGCTAAGGGGGACGCGATGGCGGCTGGCCGCATGTAGCTGCGGCTATAAAAGCAGGGACGCCAGGACCCTGCAAAGATACCGTTCCTGGAAGAGAGAGAGAAAGTCACCATGTGGATGCCGTCCCGAAACACCGTGGCCCCCGCGCCGGGAACCGCAGCGTGGGTGGAAATCCGGACCGCGCAGCTCCACCTAAGGCTGCAGGTCAAGATGCAGCTCCTCTTGGAGGAGTGGGAGACCGACATGGCGGACGTTATAGCCACCGTGCGGAGACGCGAGGAGGAAGCGGAGGAAGGGAGGGTGAGTGACCCACGCCCCTATGTCCCGGAGGGACCGGTCGCTGCGGCTGAGGGACCCGGTCCAAGCCCTCTCCCCCCGTTGCCTCCCTCGCCACCCGTCTCGGAGGCCGTGACCCCGCCACTAGGCCCGCTACCACCGCAACCGGTAGCGATACCCAGCCCGTCCGCCCCAGCGGACCGACCTGTCGCCGGAGCCCGTAGCAAGCCGGAGGTGTTGCCATGGAAGGCCCCGAAGAGTGTGCCAGAGACAGTCCCCGAGCCGGAGCCGATGACCCGCTCCGAGCCGAAGGCCCAGCTGCGGAAAGCTCCTGTGCCCATCCCCCACACCTCGGCTGAGGTGGCGCCGGGTTGTTGCTGCAGGGCAGCGCCCAAGGCCATGACACCGCGGGATACGCCGCCCACCTTCCTGACAGTGGGTAACGTTCTGGATGTCCCGCGGGGCCCGACCCGTGCGCCGGAGCTGGCAGCAGCGCCATATTGGGAAAGGGAGCCGACAAAGCTGGGCCTGGAGATTGCGGAGAGGGAGAGAAGGAAAGCCGAGCTGGTGGCCCGAGCCATTCGGGAAAAAGAAAATCTGCGGCAAGCGACCTTCCGTGTCCGGGGCCCGTTGTACGAGGGGCAGGTGAGGCGGTTTGATGTCCGCCGGGGCTACGGGTTTATATATGAACCGGGCCTGGAGGCCGAAGTGTTTGTAGCCCGGCGGGATGTGAATGCCCACCTGCCCGAGGAGCATCCTGGCCGAAACCTCATACCGGGAGACATGGTGCGGTACACCCGACACTGCGGAGAGAGGGGGTGGTTTGCCCTGGATGTAAAGCTCAGGAGCAGCAAAGAGAGCAAGGTGAGCCCTGCACCCCCTCCCTCAGATGAAGCAGCAGAAGGACCGGAGTAGGGCAGCGGACGCCCGCAGCACCGTCCCCGTTGGGACCACCACTGAGTTGTGTGTTTGTTTAAAAGTTTGAAAAATGAAAATGATAATTACCGAGTTTTCACCAGATTGTCTGTAGTGATTGAACCGGCCGGAGCCGGCACCGTTGTCCCCGTGGGGACCGTTTAAAATTGCATGGGAACTATCCATGGACAAGCCCGTGAACTTGCAGGGCAACCACAGACGTTAGTGGCTTGTAAATATGTTGGTTACCGTTACCGTTTCCGCAGGCCGCCTCCGGAGAGGCAGGTTGGAGGGAGGGCCCTCAGCAGAGCAGGCTAGGGCCCAGCCACCAAAGGAACCGGTGGCTACCCTCTGGAGGGAAGGACAGATCCCGCTCAGGTACCGTGTGCTGGACTGTGGGTCAAGGGGTGCTGCCTGGGTTTTAGGGGCAGCATCAGGGCCAGGTTACTTGGGTGGGAGAGAGCGGAAACCGTAACCGTAAACCGTTGCAACGTTAAAAGTAAATGTGCCTCCCGTCTTGGGAAGAGTTATTAAAAATGTATATATGTTGATTTTTCCAAATGTTATCTTTTTCAGAAAAATAAAACCGGTGTAGGACGGCAGCCCGCGGACGGTCTGCATTTTGCTAAGGGGGAATGTGACGCCCTGGGCAAGCCAGGGGTCACAGGTCACAACACCACCACACCCCACACTCCAGGTAGGCACATCACAGCTAAACTACAAATCCTTGTTGCCTTCCTCCAGAGGCTGATGATTCACACCAGGGGGTGGGCCAGGCAGTTGGCTCCGCCCACCAAGGAGATCACAGCTCTGGAGGCGGGAAGTACCAGGCAGTCAGCTCAGGGACGAGCTTGAGTAAACAGAGAGAGTAGCCCGGGTAGGGCAAGAGTAAACAAGTAGTGAAAGTGGAGAAGTGGTAAAGGAGGAAAGCAAGTGAGGTGACAAGAAGAAAGGAAAGCCTGAAGGGTCCAGCTTTGTGTAGGGCCAGAACAGCAAGGTCAGCGACGGCGGTGACCGTCTGGAGTGGGACCGTTTGGAAGTTCCTGGAAGGACCCCGTTGGCTGTGTGCCCGGTGGTCTGGAGCAGTGTTCCGAAGGACAGTCAGCACCAGGGCAGGGGCCTCTCGGACCCCGGCAAGGCTAGGAGTCGCCAAATTTGCCGAATCCGTCAGTGAAGGGGACGTAGATCCCCCAGCAACCAAGTCCCGAGTGAAGGCAACAGCTCAACCTGAAGCAGAGAGACACCGCCACCGCCAAGGCACCAGTTTCTCAGGGCCAGCGCCTGCGGGCAAAGTGTAGAGCTCCTCCGGCCCAGATTGTAGTCGGGGAGCGGGTAACCGGAGGGAATCCACCGCTACCACAAGTCAACCATAGGTGCAAGGAAGAGGGACATCACCGTCACCTACCGGGAGTGCAGGTGCAGCCGTCTGTGGGACCGTCCTACCAGCCGTTTGGTTTACCGTACAAACTGTGTCCGTGTCTCAGGCTGAGTGAGTACCACAGTGCCGCAAGGCACAGCGCTGCCCCCGCGTCCCTGCGCCCACCAGGCCCCGCACCTCACAAACCATCACCGGGCCCCGGGATCACCAACCCCTGCCCACGGAGGGGCAACACAACACCTGGCTGCTCCGCATCACCATCCCCGGGATCCCCGCATTGAGCAGCGGTGGTGAAATCACCACAACTGTGGGTGGCGTCACGAACTATAACAATCCCCACACCCAACAAACCCCTTTCACTCACGGGCGAGGAGTGCCGCTCGAGAAAACCCCCGGGATCCGGCCTACGGCTCGAGCCACCACTGAGCAGCGGCCGCCGGACCCGAGCAGAAGGGGGCGAGTGCGGTGTGCTGACACCCTCCTCCCCGCCCGCGACATATGCACACGCAGCGTTCCCTATTGAACCCTGCGGTTCATGCAATGCTGGATTATATCCTGATGAACAACAAACAAGTGTGATTACTGACACTCATCTGTGGACAGTGTGAGTGTGGGGGGTGGGGAGCAGATACAAAGGATTGCATTGCCCGTTCCTAGTGATGTGTCGGTCGCGAACGATCTGACACAAAGATCCGGCTCCCTGCTGTGAACGACATTAGCCGGATTACTAGTGTGAGCCACTAAAATATCTAAACGGCTCTTTTCGCTGTCAAAACCCCGCCCACCCGCGGCTAAACTCCGCCCACTCAGCCATCTAATTGGCCGCTTGTAAGTGGGCGGGGTTTATCCGCGGGTGGGCGGGGCTTTGCAGCGTTACTATGATCTTAAATATGTGTTCACCTGGGGTGAACACATATTTAATAAGGAGCCGAGAACGAGCCGAAAGAGCCGGCTCTTTTTGGTGAGCGAAGCCATGGGAACCGGATCACCAAAAAGAGCCGGACTGCCCATCACTACCCTTTCCCCACATTGACTCATGCAGAAGATCAGAGCTGTATTACTACATCTCACACATTGAAAAACCTGCTGTAAGCTATGTTGGGACGTGTTCTTCTTCTGCTGTATTGTGCCCTGCTTATGATTGGTCGGCCTAATACAGGGAGATTAAGCCATTCTCAATCAATTTATAGATTAGCATGTCTGCCCAGTTTTCAACTACACCTTAGCCTCCTCTGTGTGTCTGTATTCCAGGTATTATAATTACACACAAATAAGGCTTCTTTAATGTTGTTGTTGTCACGCTAGGTATGGGAAGTACCAAGCGAACGGCGGAAGGGAAGGGAAACCCTGTGTCAAGGGAAGGGGAATATGGTGACCCCTGACCAAACTAACCGCTGACCCCTGGGGTCCCTCATCTCCCTAGATAGGTTCCACACCTATGCGCCGAACCAGATACCTGACCCTAGATGTCTCTAATACTGGACCCTATATACGGAATGGATGAGATGAGCTCTTTGTAAGGCCCCTTTCACACGTCAGTGATTCTGGTACGTTGGTGCTTTTTTTTTTTAGACGTACCAGAATCACTGACATACGCAGACCCTTTATAATCAATGGGTCTGCTCACACATCAGTGATTTTTCACTGAACGTGTCTCCGTGCAGCGTGCACCCTTGGCTATGTTTCTGCACGGAGACATGTCAGTTTTTGTCTGGCATCACTGATGACCCACGGACCACACTATGGTGTGATCCGTGAAACACGTACAAGAAAATCACGGACATATTAAATATTAAAAATTTTCAACTTACCTTGCCTGCAATTCGCTCTGCAGCCTCTGCTTTCGGCAGCTCCTGCCTGGCTCATGAATATTCATCACAGCAGGAACAGCCGACCAGGAAGTAGGTGCTGAGAGTGGTGGGCGGTCGCTGCAGAGCTAGAGACTTCAGCACCATGGACAGCAGCAGTGAAGGCAGGTGAGTAATGTCCATATGCAATCACGGAGGGACATGTGCGTGTTTTACACGTCAGTGAAGAACGTCAGTGTTTTTCACTGACGTGTGAAACGGGCCTTAAACCAAAAAAACCGTGGAGAAGACATAAGGAGGATACACAGGAAAGTGCATGAACTACTTATCCACAGATGACTGACGCAGAAGATCAGCAAAGTTTCAGCAACAATACCACAGATGAGTACAAGCCTCCTTGAATGAACTGAATAATGTCACCAGCACAAGTCTGGGGAAGATAGTATTTAAGCACATTATTATTATTTTTTGTGACGGGGTATACGACAGAGCAGTAAGGCTATGTGCGCACGTTGCGTAATTACATGCAGTTACGCTGCGCTTTGTAGCGCAGCTTAACTGCATGCGTCCTGCGTCCCCTGCATAATCTATGAAGATTATGCAGGAGCCGTGCGCACGTGGCGTCTTAGAGCGCAGCGCTTCGGCTGCTGCCCGAAGCGTGCGTTCTAAGAAGTGACATGTCACTTCTTCCGTGCGCTTTGCCTGCAGCCCCTGCTCTGTCTATGGCAGGGGCTGCAGTCACAGCGCATGGAATCGGCTTTTTTTTTTTTTTTTTTTCACTACGGACATTTTCTGCAGCGATTTGAAGCGCACGTGTGCTCTTCAGATCGCTGCAGAAATTTCTGCAGTGACTGTACGCAACGTGCGCACATAGCTTTAGGGACGCCAGGCCGGCCGAGGAACAATCCAAAGGGCTTTATTGGAACCACACAGATAAAACACCAAACATGAATATAAATCCTTAAAGTCTGCAAGGAGTCTACAACAAAACAACAGATCCGGGGGTACCGCCCGGTATTCCGACGCCTGGGAAAATATGGCAATGGTCCTTATATGAGTTCCTTGAGCAACAGGGTGAACAACAAAACACAATCCCACGTGGCCAGTGATCTCCAATCTGTAACAATCCATACTCAGGCACTAGGATCTAGCCTCAACTATAGATCCGAGTTCTTCTCCAGCCGAGATCCAACATGGAGAATACTGATAATCAGCAGCGGGATGGAAGGAGGTTTCCGCTGGGCCCTAAAGGGGAAGAGATGAAAACCAAGCAGGAAAACTACCTAGTACAATAATGCTAACAGCAGGAACAATAGAAAGTCAGGCAGAAATTTGCGCAGCCAAACACTCTGACCTTATATTGCGAGAAACCACATGACTGTCTGTCACCCGTGACACACCCGTGGAAGTTGTCCACTGCTTGGACAATGTCTTCTCAATCATTGTATACCCCTTCCTCAAGTAAAATCACACATCTTACTCTACCGGCACTTCCTCTCCCAGGGATTGTATGACAAGGTTATGTCACGCGATCCCTACAGAACTAGCTTCACTGACCCCCTCTTTCAGACACATGAAGAAAACCTGGAGGAAAAGAGTGTTGTGGCTGCTCTCTCTTTCCTCCAAATGTCTGATTATGTCAGTAGGAGTGAAGGCAGTACTAATTGGCAGTAGGGATTGCGTGACATAATAATGTCACACAATCCCCAGTAGAGGCAGTACTGACAGTGCTAGTACTGGAGATAAGTATAGGTGTTGCATAGAAATAAAAAAGACAGACCAGTTTTACTCACTGTGCTGGATCTAATTTTCATCTGGTCTTGGTCTATATGTCATCCATTTTATTAGCCAGGTGTCATCCATTTTTCTGGAATGAAAAAGACTTGGATGTTTCCAAATTTTCTCTTAGCAATCAGTCAATGAAAAATAGACCTCAGGAGCAAACAGCGCACATGGGTGACTTTGATCTGCTACTGGATGTTTCAGTTTTCTTACACTGACATCAGCCCCATAGAATGCGGCAGTGGGGGAAAACTGACAGCACAGGGACGGCAAACACTGACTTCAGAGTAAAGCCTAAAGCCTAATTCAGTTGTTCGTTTTTCCTTGTACATGGAAAAAAAAATAGACTGGATTTCATCAGTATGATGGATTAAAATTTCACATTTGATCAGATCATCAGTTTTATCAGTGATTTTCTTGGTGTGTTTATTAAAGGGAACCTGTCAGCAGAAATTTCGTCCAAAACCTAAAAGATTCCCCCTCTGCAGCTCCTGGGCTGCATTCTAGAAAGGTTCCTGTTATTATTGTGCCCCATGTGAGACCAAAATAAATACTTTATAAAGTGGTACCTTTTTGTATTCAGATAGTGTAAATGTGACACGGGGGCGGGCTCTCTGGCGTCCGTTATTCTGCCTCCTGGTCCTGTATGCCGCACCCCATCGCTCCTTTCCATAGCTGATGCACCGCCCACTGCTCCAGCCATCCCCGTGCATGCCCAGTGCCAGTTTCACGGGACTGAGCAGTGTGACCGCTGGTGACGTGTGCGCAGGCAAGTGATTATGGGCGGGGCTGTGATTGTTATCAGCAAGTACCCGCCCATAATCTCGTGAGCGCGCAAACCTCACCAGCGGTCACACTGTGCTCAGGGTAGATGCTAGACTGTATGGGCTGCTTCCAGGGATGACGTCCCTTTTGTCACGTGATAGTATTTTGAACACGCCCCTATCACGTGACAAAAGGGAATAAAAAAAAATGGTTCAAAAATTGTGCTGATGTAAAGTGGACATGTGGGAAATGTTATTTAGTAACAGCTGTATGTGATATAAGGCTATGTGCGCACGTTGCGTCCTGGCCAGTGCAGAAATAAATACACCTTCTGGCAGACATGACGCTGCGTGTTGACAAAACGAATGCATCCAAAACGAATGTATTTTGGATGCATTTTGCATGCATTTTACATGCGTTTTGGATGCATTTTTGTCAGTGCGTTCCCCCGGCAATTCAGCTCTGCTACATGTCCACTGACAGCAGACACAGACAGAACCGGGCAATGAGAATGAACTCGGATGAACTGCACCGACTTCATTGTCATCCCGCGGCTCTGTCTCTGTGTGCTGTCATGAACTCAGATGAACATCCGAGGTCAGTGCCAGGACACAGGAGTCCGCAGCAATGACGTCAGAGCTTCACCTGATTTCACTGACATCGCGCGGCTCTCTCTGTGTGGCAGCCTGATTTGCGGTCACACTTGAAGGACTCATCTGTGATTGCAAATCCCCTGAGTGACTGCAGTGAGCCGCGCGGTCAGTTGTGACGTAACTCAGGTTACTCGCGGCCACAGCTGCAGTCCTCCACCTGAGAGCGGTGGCCGCGGGTAACCTCAGTGACAGCATAGCTGATCGCGCGACTCACTTCAGTTGCTGCATGGAGCTCACAGGAGCGGCGGTGTTCTACTGCCGCACCTGTCAGCTTCCGATGTAGCAGAGCTGGAAGCGTCGTGGGACCTTGCGTGGATTACGTCGGACCTGGAGGTGTTTTTGAGGGATTAATAAAGTGTTGAAAGAGGGTTTTTTTGTCTTTCATTACAAATAAAGGATTTTTTGAATGTGTGTGTTTATTTTCTTTAACTTACAGGTTAATCATGGAAGGTATCTCGGGGAGACGCCTGCCATGATTAACCTAGGACTTAGTGGAAGCTATGGGCTGCCATTAACTCCTTATTACCCCGTTTGCTACCACACCAGAGCAATTTGGGATGAGCCAGATAGAGTCCCGGGACTGTCGCATCTAATGGAATGCGGCAATTCCGGGCGGCTGCTGGCTGATATTGTTAGGCTGGGGGGCTCCCCATAACGTGGCGCTCCCCATCCTGAGAATACCAGCCTTCAGTCGTGTGGCTTTACCTGGCTGGTATCAAAATTGGGGGGGGGACCGCACGTCGTTTTTTTTTTTTAAATAATTTATTTTTTAACTGCTCGATATAGACATGCCCACCGGCGGCTGTGATTGGTTGTAGTGAGACAGCTGTCACTCAGCTTGGGGGCGTGTCTGACTGCAACCAATCATAGGCGCCGGTGGGCAAGGAGGAAGCAGGGAATACGTGATGGATCAATGAGCGGCCGGCATTTTCAAAAGAAAAGCCGCAACAGTGTGAACACCGTGCAGCGCTGCGCCGGTGATCATGGATCGGTGAGTATGACAGAGGGGGTGGGAGAGAGAGACCGGCATGGACAGAGAGAGAGATAGAAATATAGAGAGACCGACTGACAGACCGACCTACAGAGAGATAGAGACCGAAAGACCTGCGTTTATTATGTCAAAAACACATGCAGATCGCTAGTAAAAAGCAAGTGAAACGCATTCTTTCTTGAAAAATACGCGTTTAGACATTTCTCATTGACGTCAATGTTATTAAAACGCTGCCAAAATGGCAACAACAATTGACATGTTGCTTCTTCAAATGCAGGGATTTTGACGAATTTTCCGCAACTAAAAAGCAGCGTTTGTAAAAGCATCGTGTGCAAAAGAAAGCCCTATTTTCCATAGACTCTGCCTGAAAATCAAAACGCATGCAATTTTGCATTAAAACGCCGCAGCTCAAAATGCTGCAGAAACGCATGAAAAAAAAGTGCGCACATAGCCTAACTCTGGTTTAAGGATATAAAAATTCAAGCTTTAAAAATGACAACATTTTGAAAAATGTCACCAATTTTAAGATCTGTTTCAGAAATGCACAAAAAAATATCGTTTTGAATTTCCCACTAACATGAAGTACAATATATCACAGTCTTGGAATCACTGGGATCCGTTGAAGAGTTCCACAGTTATAACCTCATAAAGTGACACTGGTCAGAATTGCAAAAATTAGCCAAGTCATAAAGGTGAAAACCGGCTGGGTAGTAAAGGAGTTAAGGGCATAAAACCTCATAGTTTGAAAATTGCAACATTTTCACCAAATTTACAATTTCTTCACAAATAACTACAAAAAATATTTCCAAAATGGAGTCACTTGAGGGGGATTCTGCTCTTCTGGCACTTAGGGGTTTTATATGGAGTCTGAAAACTACACTACAAAAGTACCGTATGTGCTCCAAGAGTCAAACAGCGCTCCCTCCTCAATCTCTCCATGTGGCTAAGCAGTAATGTACAGACTGTATTGCCACGTTTAACAGAAATGTTGTGACACGTTTTGGTGCCTTTTTTTTTTTACCCATTTCCCCAAGTGAAAATGCAAAATAAGTAGCTAAAACAATTTGAAAAGTATATAATTCTAGAACATCTGTTGTGTCAATCTGCTCACTGCACCCCTAGATTAATATATTGAGAGGTGTAGTTTGTAAAATGGGGTCACTTATGGAGGGTTCTGTTGCTCTGATACCTCAATGTCACATGGCACTCACAATCCATTATGACAAAATCTGTAATATAATATGGCGCTCCTTCCCCTCTGAGATGTCCAGTGTGCCTGAAAACTCGCTCCCGATTCCATGTTGGGAACTGGGGCAATCAGGTGAAATGTCTCAACAAACTGTGTGGTCTATTTTTTCCTATTAGCCCTTATACAAATTAAAAACCTGGGGCTAAAAACATTTTATTGGTAAAATGTAATTGTAAAGTAGGGTCACTTATGTGGGGTGGGGTTCTACTTTTCTAGCACCTCAGGGACTCTGCCAATGTGACATGGCACCCTCAAACCATTCCAGCAAAATATGCGCTGCAATATGTCATGTGTGTACCACGACCCGATGTCATCTCAGGGGGGAACCTCGGATAAGAAGGTCACAGCGTATTGTTAATCGCAGATCTGTTTTAGTGCCTGCTTGCCATTTACCCTGAGTGGGAGCATGTTTAATTCCATCTGGTACTGGAGGGGTTAAGGTTAATTTCTATCCTGCAGTGTTCTAAGAGGTAGTTGTCAGATGCAACTGTGGAGGTCACCTGAGCTGTAGTATGTTTGTTTAAACGTAATAAGAATATCTGTATATATAAATAATCAAAATGTAGTTGTATAATTATCTGTCTGTCTATGTAGCCATTGCACAGACCTATAGTATAATTCAAAGTTGTATAATCATGAAGGCGTTAACCAAAGATGAAGCCAGAATGTGAAGCTATAAGAAGTGTTATCAGTAATGTTCACATAGAAGGAATGTACGAGAGGGCAGGAGTGTGATGTGAGAAATCGGGGAGTGAAAGCACTCCTTGTTAGCTTCAAGGTTATTCATGCTTACGGTATAATTGGATCTATCTTATTAAACTAGTTCAGTTGGTGACGCTGGCTGAAAAGAGAGCATGTCTGTGTTCTTTGTCTTATATACATTGATATATATATATTGGCACCGATACACAGCTAATATGGCATTGTCTCTGGATATCCCAAATGAGGACTCCATTAGCAGTCTTCTACGCAAATTCCTCCCTTGACAGTTTGGCGCCCATCAGCGTGGGGCTCCACGGACGCACTGCTGACTTGGAGATACCGTTCGTTTGGATGTCACGGACTGAGACCTCCCTCCGCTCCAAACAGGCTGATCACCTCCGACCCCACGGGTAAGTGTTACATACTGTGTATTCACTACCGTTGTGGTTGGTTTTGGAGAGGAGGGGGTGACGGGCTGTGTGTCCATATCGGTGTTAAAAGGTACCTGATTGTGACTCAGGGGTAGTGCCCGCTGGAGCTCAGAGCACGATCCCAGCCCTGAGGTGTGGATCAAGTGTCACACGGGATCCAGAGGACGGTTGTTAGGGCAGGAAAGACGGTGGTGGCTGGATATAGCTAGTTAGACTGACCCGGTCTGTAATTAAAGACGCGGGGGGGTTCCCGTGACTGAAGATAGGGATTAGGACATTAAATTTGATACAGTTGACCAAGTCCGGAGGTCGGGACATTCTTGTATATGCATGTACATTTTTGTACGTCCTCCTCCTTTCATGAGACAGATCCTCAATGAAAGAAGATAGGGATTAGGACAATAAAAAATATTGGTGCAGCTGATCAAGTCCGAAGGGAATACATTTTGTACCCCTCCTCCAAGCACGGGATACCCTTATTACTATATAGCTGAGGAGTTGCCAGCTAGTATAGAGGTGTAGCCTTAAGTTCCGTCCGGGCTTTAACGTACGCCGCATAGTCATATTAGTGTAATCCAGACACCACCAACATAGCAAAAATGTTTAGAACGGAGAAGACAAGGTTAAGAAAGCTGAGGATTCACAGAATGGATTTAGTAAACATTCCTTAGGGAGGGGCACGTGCTGGAGACAGTTCAGCTGTGTAACGTGCCCCGGAGATTTCCAGAGTATTATTTGTTGATTGATGCTGAATTGTTTAACAGAGTATTGCAGATATTGCTATCAGAAAGATATACTGAGGTCAAAGAAGAGGATGAGCGAGGAGATGTTGTGTTTTTCTATATGTTACCCGAGTCTGAGGACAGATCTGAGGGTCCTCCGACAGGTTGTTTTGTTGCTGCCCCACAACCTGATCCCCATTCTATTCCCCTGTCGGAGATATTCACAGATGCTGCAGTCACTAGACAGCATCCCTTAACCCTTTCCACACCCATACCCCTAGTCCCTCCCATACCTGCAATGCCATCTCTCCCCTCACCGGCCAGTCTGCCGTCACACTCCCCAATTACCAATCCCCTCCCCTTGGATCCCCTTTTTCCCTTAGGACACATAGTGAGCCTTACCCCGAATCTAATGAGGGCTGTTCCCTGTAGATCCAGTAATGATCTACCTGAAGCCTGGTGTGCTTTTTCCCAGAGTATCACAGTATCCCTTTAAATCAGTCCCAGGAGATTTCCCAAGATACTGCCCACAGTCCGGCTGCACCCAGGAGTCTGCCCCAACCTTCCCTAGTGATACAGGGGGGAGCCCCGGACTGCTTGTTTTTGTTGCAGTGATTTCCAGTCCCAAGCTACCCGCTCTAATGATGCTCTCCATTCCACTCCATCAATCTTAAGGTTTCTATAATATATGTTTCTGTAGTACTTTTGTTTCTGCTGGCTGACACGGTACAGAAATATATTTTATATATTTCTATAGTGAAAGTTCTGCCCATGGTTTTTTTTCTTGTATCTGTTTTTCCCACCAGCTGTTCTAACATCGTGCATCCTGAAGGAGACAGGGGGGGCATAAGTCAGCGCAGGGATGTGTGGGAGTGTTTTCAGTAAGCTGCTGCTAGTCACAAGTTGTAGAGAGCAGAGAGAAAAAAAAAAAAAGAAAAAAATAAGGAAGTAGAGAAAAGTAAAAAAAAAAAAAAAAAGTAGTTTCAGCAGATTTACAAAGCTGTTTCTGTCTTATGTACTAACAAGTGCTTTTTCCGGCTGGTGGAGTGGATTTTGTTTAATCCTTAGAGTTCAAGATTTCATAGGAGATTATCAATAGTATTCTGCTGCTATTTAAATAATTAAATTAATTTTGCAGGGAAAAGTATATTTTCTAAAATATACAAATTAGGTTTTGGTTTTTTTGTTTTTATGGTTATGTTTTTGTTTTCTATTATTTTTGCATACAGACTGCCAATATTGATTTATTTCCTTTTCTTTTGTAGATACAGAATATCTATGAACCCTGTTGTAAGGTTTCAAAATTTTCCAGTAGAGTATAAGTTATATTTATTTGTTGGTTAATCATATTGTTTACTGTTATGGATCTATATATTTTGCCAAAGTAGTATATAAAAAGGGAGGGAGTAGATATCTATTGCATTTTTCCAGTAGCAGATATATTGGATAGGCTTTAAAGCAGGCTTTAAAGCTGGCCTTTCTTTTGCAACAGTTATGTCATGTTTATTGGATTATTATGAATGTAGAAATATATGTCTGTTATAGGAATGATCTAATCTAGATTTCTTTTAGTCTTTGTTTTTATAGATGAAACCAGATGGTGGTCGATTCTGCACTGGATATGCCACAGTTTACACAACATGAGGTAATCTAAATTTAGGCCACTCCCTCCCCTCCTATCCGTACAAGAGGAAGTGACATAAGTGCCTCTCTAGATGGGTGGAGCAGAGGTAGGTAAGATAGTCAAAATGTATATGTAGGATATAGATCTTTCCTGTTGTCAAATAAGCTAGGTACGCCGAAAAAAAAGTCTAGATCTGAGCTGATGGAATCGGATGGAGATCCCCGCACAGGTGCAGCTGACCAAGAAGCAGTGAACGGGCCTAGAGTTGAGGAGTCCTTTACCATGCATAGAGACCATGCCTCGGTGACATCTGTCATGTCAGTGACTTCTGTCACTCCTTGTGTTCTTAAATCCCTACAGGAACAAGCGAATCAACAAGGAGTGGAGTGCGAGCTGCAGGGAGCAAGCTGACTGAGGAAGGTCTGTGGATGAAGGACGGTAAGCTTTCTCTGCCATGAGATCTCTTCTTAATGATGGCCCAAGTAACATGGACTAACATCTGTGACAGTTGGATATAAGTGTGCGCTTTGGTGACGCCAGGGTTCAGTACCCAGGTAGGCAAACTCACCCGGTCTTGTGAAGCACGTTTTTAAAACTATGAGGAAAAACTGTAAAGAGTCAGTAGAAACACCCTGCACCTGCTCTACCCATTCTTAGAGACTGCAAACTGATTATAGATGTTTATCATGAGCACGTTGTATGCAAGTCTGTGCGTGTTGTGTAGATTTCTTTCCAGGTCTGGTCAGAGGCTTTCCAGTGCAGAAAACGACGTCATAGCTGAAAATCCACATAATGCAAGTGGTATGTAAAAAAACAAACTGATAAGTTGTAAATCAATGCGTGTTATATTTCTCTTTAGTGTGTGTTGGGTTTCTCTTTAGTAATAAACAGGTTCCAATGTAAAATGTTTTTTTTTTTGGTCTAGCGCAAACCACGTATAATTTTCATATGATTGACTAATTAGAGAAATAAACAAGTGTATTTTCTAATTCCAGATCCTAAATCAGAGTTAGTAGTATATGGTTTTCGGTCAGGAGACTGATTAATCCTAAAAGGACACAAAAATTTCGATAAAGCTCAACGGCAGGACAACATAGATTCACGCCCCGCATTGCAGAAGGGTCGATCCACCGGAGCTGCACTAAGCGTCCTGCTCAAATTTATCCTTTACAAAAAAACCTGTACAGTCCCAAACCATCATTGCCGAAACAGTTAGAAGAGAGGACTTGGAGAACCTTGAGACATGGGAAAGTCCAACTACAAAGGGTGAGGACTCGCCTAGGAGTCCTTGGTCTCAAACCGGTGAAGAAATCCCATTCCCCTCTCCACCCATGCCTCAACGTTCAGTCAGGCAGGATTTCCCAACAGATCTTTCTTCCTCTTTTCCTAAGGGAACACGGTACCCTTAGTATTTGGAAATGGCAGAAGTAAGTCAAGGGGGGACTGTTGAGGGTACGAATTGAGTAATCTAAAATACTTAATTCAGCCATTTCATAGACCCAAAAATGTGGTTTGGTTAATGTAATTAACCATTTACAAAAGCTTTTGTCTCCTACTAATTTCAGTGATTTTCCTTAATATAAAATGCTAGCTATGGATTCTCTCATCTCGGGAAACGTTTTGGAAGAGCCTATCCCATCAGGCTGATGTCTCTCCGGCCTAGTCTGCTGAGCACTGGTAATGACACGCGAGTTGATGTCACATCTCAGAAACCAATGGACCCGACACAACCGAAGCAGAAAGCGGCCGCTAGTCTACCCATTATTCTAGAAGGTTTTTCCAAGTCTGTGCCACAAACTGTTCACATGAAGCCTCATCATGTTTTGTTGTTTTGTTTTTTTTTGTTTTTTTTTATCAAGAGCAGATTATCCAGGTTCACAAAGTGGCCCTAAGTGGACTAGCACTGACCAAGCATCCTCCTTTTTGTTTCATATCCGGAAAGAAGAACCATGGACAATTTCCAATTTCAAAATGTCCTTTTGTTTTTTTTGTTTTTTAATTATGTGCTAATTTTTAAATAAGGTTTAGATTCAATTTTTCTTAATCAGGATAATAACGCCAATTCTAATAGCCCCTATAAATAATAGAGTTAAGTTTAACCTCTTCCCGACCGCTGACGGTGTATAAACGTCGGCGCTTGCTGGGCTTTGTGCAGCGCCAACGTTTATGAACGGTCCGCGGTTTTGCAACGATCGTGACTGTATGGTACCTGTAAGCGCCGGGATTCCGGTGCAGGACGCTAGCTGCGACCCCTGACCTCACCAGGATCTGATTGGTTCAGGTCCTGGTGACGTCAGCGCCGCGCTTACCAATGAAAACGATCGCTGGGAAAGTTTGTTGTAGTTACAAACTTGCCTGGGCGATCTGCCGGTATAAAACACTGCTTCACCTCAGATCCTCCGTGTGTGACTGATCTGAGGAGAAACAGTGTGACAAGTGCTGCTGGCAGGAGCTCTGTCAGTCAGCGATTTTTCACACAGTAAAAAAAACCACATATTACATCTATAGAAATCAATTCCCCCTTTTCCCAGTTAGGCAGCATATAGGGTTAGATAGGGTAGATGTTCAGTATAGTATAGCATAGAATACAGTATAGTGTAGTATAGTATAGAATAGAATACAGTATAGTATAGAATACAGTATAGTGTAGTATAGTATAGAATAGAATACAGTATAGTATAGAATACAGTATAGTGTAGTATAGTATAGAATAGAATACAGTATAGTATAGAATACAGTATAGTGTAGTATATAATACAGTATATAATACAGTATAGTATAGAATACAGTATAGATTACAGTATAGTATAGAATACAGTATAGTATAGAATACAGTATAGTGTAGTATAGAATACAGTATATAATACAGTATAGTATAGAATACATTATAGAATACAGTATAGTATAGTAAGAATACAGTATAGTATAGAATATAGTATAGTGTAGTATATAATACAGTATAGAATACAGTATAGTATAGTATAGTATAGAATACAGTATAGTGTAGTATAGAATAAAGTATAGTTTAGTATAATATAAGTTGATTAGATAAGTTAGATTATTAAGAATTAAAATAATTTAGTAATATATAAAGATTAAAAAATTGATCAAAAATAAATTTTTATCAATCAGTAGTGTTAATCTGTCAGTAGCGTCAATCAGTTAGTAGCGTACTGTTGAGTACATTATATATATAAAAATCTAAAAAGTAATAAAATGGCTCGTCGGTTTTATACTGCAGAGCAGGTGTATGCCCTTTTATGCTCTGACAGTGAGGAAAGTGTTCAGTCAGGTAGTGATGAGGATTTTGAGGGCTTTAGTGGCAGCACCAGTGATGGCTCAGAAATGAGCAGTCAGTCTGGTCCATCCTCAAAAACGACCAGAACCAGTACAAGAGAGGCAAATAGCGCTACTGGAGAAACGGCTCCAAATCAGGGAACGATGGCCAGTACAAGCGAGGTCCCTAGTACGAGTGAATTGGCGGATGCCAATGTACAAAATGCTTTGCCTTTTGATGTAGCATTTCCCAGATGGGAAGCTCCAGATTCAGCTACCCCTTTCATCCCTGATTTTACTGCTAACCCTGGTATAAATGTGGAGGTGGAAGGTTTTGGGCCAGTTAATTTTTTTAATTTGTTTGTGACAGATAGGTTGCTAGAGCATATTGTCCTGCAAACAAACTTATACGCTTCCCAATTTATCACCCAGAATCCTCAATCCTATTATGCCAGATCAAATTCATGGAGGCCAACAAATTGTGCCGAAATGAGAACATTTTTAGGGCTTACATTTGCCATGGGACTTGTTAAAAAACCAAGTATTCGGTCTTACTGGTCCAACAGCCCTGTTTACGCCACCCCAATGTTTCCTGCCGTTATTCCTAGGAGTCGCTATGAAATTCTGATGAGATTTTGGCATTTTAATGACAATAGTCAATGTCTGCCTAGAAATGCCCCAGAACATGACCGACTATATAAACTCAGACCCATCATCGAAGAGTTCACAGAAACCTTCTTACGGCTCTACACCCCAACACAAAACATTTCCATCGATGAGTCCCTTGTAAAATTCAAAGGAAGACTGCACCTCCAAACAATTTATTCCATCTAAGAGGGCAAGGTTTGGAATAAAGCTATATAAAATGTGCGAGAGCTCAACTGGATACACATCAGCTTTTTGCATTTATGAGGGGAAAGACAGCCAGCTAAACCCACAAGGATGCCCTACTTATTTGGGGACATCTGGAAAAATTGTTTGGGAACTGATTAGTCCATTTTTACAAAAAGGCTATAATCTATATGTGGACAATTACTACTCCAGCATACCACTATTTAAAAGCCTGGTTGAATGCAACATTGGGGCTTGTGGGACCATTCGTAAAAACCGTCAGGGGTTTCCGCAATCTTTGGTGAACGAAAAGTTCCAAAAGGGGCAGTCAGGAGCTGTTCGCAGTGGAAAGCTGCTTGCCCTCAAGTATAGGGATAAAAAAGATATTTATATCCTCAGCTCAATCCACACAGATGCCACAACGGCTGTTGAAGAATTAAGGTCCACTACTCCAAAGCTAAAGCCAGTGTCAATCATTGAATACAGCAAATACATGGGGGGGTGTGGACCTTGCAGACCAGGTTCTACAGCCATACCAGGTATCAAGAAAATCCTACACCTGGTACAAAAAGTTAGTCATTCACTTGTTTCAGGTTGCCACATACAATTCTTTTGTGTTATATAAAAAAGCAGGACATTCAGAAACTTTCATTGATTATCAAGAAAAGGTAATCGAAAATTTACTTTTTGCAAATTTTGGCCCCACTTATCCATTAGAATCTGAAAATGTCAAAAGACTGACTGAGCGACATTTTATAGCACTCATTCCACCATCAGCAACCAAAAGGAATCCCCAGAGAAGATGTCGTGTATGTACCAAGAGAGGAGTGAGACATGATACCCGCTATTATTGCCCACAATGCCCTTCATTACCAGCCTTATGCCTCACTGAATGCTTTAAAATCTTCCACACAGAAGCACGTTTTTAAATAGTATAAAAGTATCCCCTTTTATCATTCAAATACATGGAAATAGTAAATTATACACGGTACAATATATTGAGCACTACTATGGCATATTTGCAAATTTTGCACTAAAAACATCCACTGCGTGCTTGTTTCTGGAAATAATTGATGGAGTGAAACTTGTCATTAAACCTAAATATGAATTTCCAGTGGGGTGTAATTTCCACAAAGGGGTCACTTCAGGGGGGATTCTGCTGTTATTGCAATTAGCAGCTCTGCAAATGGAGTCCTCAAACTAGTCTAGGAATACACATACTCCAAAAGTCAAATGGCGCTCCTTGCCTTCCGAGCCCTGCCATGCATCCATAGAGTAGTTTTCCAGCACATATAGGGTATCAACGCATTCAGGAGAAATTGTACAACAAACTATATGGTTCAATTTTTCCTTTTACCCTTGTAAAAATTAAAGATTTGTGGCTAAAGTTACATTTTTATGGGAAAATTTCATTTTTTAATTTTCACGGTTTAGTGTTATTACATTCTGTGAAGCACCTGTAGGTTTAAAGTGCTCATTATACATCAATATACATTCCTTAAGGGGTCTAGTTTACAAAATGGGGTGACATGTGGGGGAGCTCCACTGTTTAGGCACATCAGGGGGACTCCAAATGAGACATGGCGTCCGCAATCCATTCCAGACAGTTTTGCATTCCAAAAACCAAATGACGCTCCTTGCCTTCTGAGCCCTGCCATGCATCCATAGAGTAGTTTTCCAGCACATATAGGGTATCAACGCATTCAGGAGAAATTGTACAACAAACTATATGGTTCAATTTTTCCTTTTACCCTTGTAAAAATTAAAGATTTGTGGCTAAAGTTACATTTTTATGGGAAAATTTCATTTTTTAATTTTCACGGTTTAGTGTTATTACATTCTGTGAAGCACCTGTAGGTTTAAAGTGCTCATTATACATCAATATACATTCCTTAAGGGGTCTAGTTTACAAAATGGGGTGACATGTGGGGGAGCTCCACTGTTTAGGCACATCAGGGGGACTCCAAATGAGACATGGCGTCCGCAATCCATTCCAGACAGTTTTGCATTCCAAAAACCAAATGACGCTCCTTGCCTTCTGAGCCCTGCCATGCATCCATAGAGTAGTTTTCCAGCACATATAGGGTATCAACGCATTCAGGAGAAATTGTACAACAATCTATATGGTTCCATTTTTCTTTTTACCCTTGTAAAAATTAAAGATTTGTGGCTAAAGTTACATTTTTGTGGGAAAAAGTAAAATTTTCATTTTTCCCTTCCATATTGCTTTAGTTCCTGTTAAGAACTGGAAGGGTTAATAAACTTCTTGGATATGATTTTGACCAGTGTGAGGGGTGTAGTTTTCAGAATGGTGTCACTTTTGGGTATTTTCTGTCACTTAGGCCCCTCAAAGTCACTAAAAATAGGGTATGGTCCCTAAAAAAATTATTTGGGAAATTTTGTTGGAAAAATGAGAAATTGCTGATGAACTTTGACCCCTTATAACTTCCTAACAAAAAAAAGTTATGTTTCCAAAATTGCGCGGATGTAAAGTAGGCATGTGGGAAATGTTTTTTATTAACTATTTTGTGGGACATAACCCTCTGGATTAAGGGCATAAAAATAAAAAAATTGAAAATTGCAAAATTTTCTAACTTTTTACCAAATTTTCGATATTGTCACAAAAAAAACACAAAATATATCGTCTTAATTTTTCCACTATCTTGAAGTACAATATGTCATAAAAAAACAATCTCAGAATTGCCGGGATCCATTGAAGCGTTTTAGAGTTATAACCTGTCAAAGTGACACTGGTTAGAAATAAAAAAATTGGTCCGGTCACGAAGGCAAAAACAGGCTCTGGTGCGAAAAGGTTAATAAATAAAAATAAGTATTTAAGGGGGGAGCTAAAGCCTATAGTGTTAAATTAAACAACAATCCCATAGAAAGCCCACATATATAGATATGGATATAATTAAAGTCCCAAATAAAGGGAATTTTGTTTACTTACCGTAAATTCCTTTTCTTCTAGCTCCTATTGGGAGACCCAGACAATTGGGTGTATAGCTTCTGCCTCCGGAGGCCACACAAAGTATTACACTTTTAAAAAAGTGTAACCCCTCCCCTCTGCCTATACACCCTCCCGTGGACCACGGGCTCCTCAGTTTTGGTGCAAAAGCAGGAAGGAGAAAACTTATAAATTGGTCTAGGGTAAATTCAATCCGAAGGATGTTCGGAGAACTGAAGACCATGAACCAAAAGAACAATTCAACATGAACAACATGTGTACACAAAAGAACAACCAGCCCGAAGGGCACAGGGGCGGGTGCTGGGTCTCCCAATAGGAGCTAGAAGAAAAGGAATTTACGGTAAGTAAACAAAATTCCCTTTTTCTTTGTCGCTCCATTGGGAGACCCAGACAATTGGGACGTCCAAGAGCAGTCAATGGGTGGGTAAAAGAATACCTCGATAAAAGGAGCCAAAAACGGCCCCCTCTTACAGGTGGGCAACCGCCGCCTGAAGGACTCGCCTACCTAGACTGGCGTCTGCCGAAGCATAGGTATGCACTTGATAGTGTTTCGTGAAAGTGTGCAGACTAGACCACGTAGCTGCCTGACACACCTGCTGAGCCGTCGCCCGATGCCGCAATGCCCAGGACGCACCCACGGCTCTGGTAGAATGGGCTTTCAGCCCTGAAGGGAGCGGAAGCCCGGAAGAACGATAGGCCTCGAGAATCGGTTCCTTGATCCACCGAGCCAAGGTTGACTTGGAGGCCTGAGAGCCCTTACGCTGGCCAGCGACAAGGACAAAGAGCGCATCTGAACGGCGCAGGGGCGCCGTGCGAGACACGTAGAACCGGAGTGCTCTCACTAGATCCAAAGAGTGCAAATCCTTTTCACACTGGTGAATTGGATTAGGGCAAAAGGAAGGCAAGGAGATATCCTGATTGAGATGAAAAGGGGATACCACCTTAGGGAGAAAATCCGGGACAGGACGCAGAACCACCTTATCCTGGTGAAAAACCAGGAAGGGGGCTTTGCATGACAGCGCTGCGAGCTCAGACACTCTCCGAAGTGATGTGACTGCCACTAGGAAGGCCACCTTCTGCGAAAGACGTAAGAGAGAGACATCCCTCAGCGGCTCGAAAGGTGGTTTTTGAAGAGCCGACAGAACCCTGTTAAGATCCCAGGGTTCCAGCGGACGTTTGTAAGGTGGGACCATGTGGCAAACCCCCTGCAGGAACGTGCGGACCTGCGGAAGCCTGGCTAGACGCTTTTGAAAAAACACGGAGAGCGCCGATACTTGGCCCTTGAGAGAGCCGAGGGACAAACCCTTGTCCATTCCAGATTGAAGGAATGAAAGAAAAGTGGGTAAGGCAAACGGCCATGGAGGAAAACCGTTAACAGCGCACCATGATAGGAAGATTTGCCAAGACCTGTAATAGATCTTGGCGGACGTTGGCTTCCTGGCTTGTCTCATGGTGGCAATGACATCCTGAGATAACCCTGAAGACGCTAGGAGCCAGGACTCAATGGCCACACAGTCAGGTTGAGGGTCACAGAATTCAGATGGAAAAACAGGCCTTGTGACAGCAAGTCTGGGCGGTCTGGAAGTGCCCACGGTTGACCCACCGTGAGATGCCACAGATCCGGATACCACGACTGCCTCGGCCAGTCTGGAGCGACGAGAATGGCGCGACGGCAGTCGGACCTGATCTTGCGTAGTACTCTGGGCAGCATCGCCAGAGGGGGAAACACATAAGGCAGTCGAAACTGCGACCAATCCTGGACTAACGCATCCGCCGCCAGAGCTCTGTGATCCTGAGACCGTGCCATGAAGGCCGGGACCTTGTTGTTGTGCCGTGACGCCATGAGATCGACGTCCGGCGTTCCCCAGCGGCGACAGATCTCTCGAAACACGTCTGGGTGCAGAGACCATTCCCCCGCGTCCATGCCCTGACGACTGAGAAAATCTGCTTACCAGTTTTCTACGCCCGGGATGTGAACTGCGGAGATGGTGGAGCCTGTGGCTTCCACCCACTGCAGAATCCGTCGGACTTCCTGGAAGGCTTGACGACTGCGAGTGCCGCCTTGGTGGTTGATGTAGGCGACGGCAGTGGCGTTGTCCGACTGGATACGGATCTGCCTGCCCTCCAGCCACCGATGGAAAGCCAATAGGGCTAGATATACTGCCTTTATCTCCAGGATATTGATCTGAAGGGACGATTCTATCGGAGTCCAGGTTCCTTGAGCCCTGTGGTGGAGAAAAACCGCTCCCCAACCTGACAGGCTCGCGTCCGTGGTGACCACAGCCCAGGTTGGGGGTAGGAAGGATTTTCCCCGCGACAGAGATGTGGGTAGGAGCCACCACTGAAGTGATGTTTTGGTTGCAAGGGAAAGAGAGACGTTCTTGTTGAGGGAAGCCGCACTCTTGTCCCATTTGCGGAGAATGTCCCATTGGAGTGGCCGTAGATGGAATTGCGCGAACGGTACTGCCTCTATAGCTGCCACCATCTTCCCCAGGAAGTGCATGAGGCGCCTTAAGGGGTGTGACTGACTCCGAAGAAGTGATTGCACCCCTGCCTGCAGAGAAAGCTGTTTGTCGCTCGGTAGCTTGACTAACGCTTGCTGGGTATGAAACTCCATCCCGAGGTAAGTCAGTGATTGGGTCGGTGTCAACTTGGATTTCGGGAAGTTGATGATCCACCCGAACTGCTGGAGAGTCGCCAGAGCGACGGTAAGGCTTTGTTGACACGCCACCCGAGAAGGGGCCCTGACTAGGAGATCGTCCAAGTAGGGGATCACAGAGTGGCCCTGAGAGTGCAGGACCGCCACGACGGATGCCATGACTTTGGTGAAACCCGTGTGGCTGTCGCCAGGCCGAAAGGCAATGCCACGAACTGAAGGTGTTCGTCCCTGATGGCGAAACGCAGGAAACGTTGATGTTCGGGTGCGATCGGCACATGGAGATAAGCATCTTTGATGTCGATCGATGCTAGGAAGTCTCCTTGTGACATGGAGGCGATGACCGAGCAGAGAGATTCCATCCGAAACCGTCTGGTTCTCACATGTCTGTTGAGCAGCTTGAGGTCCAGAACGGGACGGAATGACCCGTCCTTTTTTGGCACCACGAACAAGTTGGAGTAAAATCCGCAACCACGTTCCTGAAGGGGAACGGGGATCACAACTCCTTCTATCTTTAGAGCGTCCACTGCCTGAAAAAGTGTGTCGGCCTGAGCGGGGGGCGGAGAGGTTCTGAAGAAACGAACCGCAGGACGAGAGCTGAACTCTATCCTGTAACCATGAGACAGAATGTCTCTCACCCATCGGTCTTGAACATGTGGCCACCAGGCATCGCCAAAGCGGGAGAGCCTGCCACCGACCGAGGATGCGGCTAGGGGAGGCCGAGAGTCATGAGGAGGCCGTCTTGGAGGCAGTGCCTCCTGCGGCCTTTTGGGGGCGTGACTTGGACTGCCACGCATAGGAGTTCCTCTGGCCTTTCTCCGGCCTGTTGGATGAAGAGGATTGGGGCTTGGCGGAGGGACGAAAGGACCGAAACCTCGATTGGATTTTTCTCTGCTGAGGTCTCTTAGGTTTGGACTGGGGTAAGGAGGAGTCCTTTCCCTTGGATTCCTTAATAATCTCATCCAATCGTTCGCCAAACAAACGGTCGCCAGAAAAAGGCAAACCAGTTAAGAACCTCTTGGAAGCCGAGTCTGCTTTCTATTCGCGCAGCCACATGGCCCTGCGGACTGCCACGGAGTTAGCAGATGCTACAGCCGTACGGCTAGTGGAGTCCAGGACGGCGTTCATGGCGTAGGGCGAAAAGGCTGATGCCTGAGAGGTCAAAGACGAAACATGCGGAGCAGAATTCCGTGTGACAGCATTAATTTCAGTCAGACATGCCGAGATTGCTTGGAGAGCCCACACGGCTGCAAAGGCTGGGGCAAAAGACGCGCCCGTGGCCTCATAGATGGACTTCACCAAGAGCTCTATCTGTCTGTCAGTGGCATCCTTCAGGGATGAGCCATCTGCAACAGACACAACGGACCTAGCAGCCAATCTGGAGACTGGAGGATCCACCTTGGGAGAGTGAGCCCAACCCTTAACGACTTCAGATGGAAAGGGGTAACGCGTGTCAGTGTGACGTTTAGCAAAGCGCTTGTCCGGGACCGCTCTGGGCTTCTGGACAGCATCCCTGAAGTTAGAGTGATCAAAAAACGTATTGCGCGTACGTTTGGGGAACCGAAACTGGTGTTTCTCCTGCTGAGACGCCGACTCCTCTACAGGAGGAGGCGGAGGTGAGAGATCCAACACCTGGTTGATGGACGAGATAAGATCATTTACTAAGGCGTCCCCCTCAGGTGTATCAAGGTTAAGGGCGAAGTCAGGGTCAGAGCCCTGAGCTCCCACGTCCGCCTCGTCTTCCTGAGAGTCCTCAAGCTGGGATCCCGAGCAGCGTGAGGAAGTCGGGGAAGAGTCCCAGCGAGGCCGCTTAGCCGGTCTGGGACTGCGGTCCGGGCAGGAGTCCTCCGCCTGAGACCTAGGGGCCAACCTGGGAGCGCGCTGCGGCGCGGACCGAGAGGGGCCTGGAGGAGACAAGCTAACAGGGGCCGGGGCCTGTGGAAGGTCCGGTCTGGACTGCAATGCCTCAAGGAGTTTAGAAGACCATTTGTCCATAGACAGTGCAATGGATTGGGAAAGTGACAGAGAGTTTCTCAGCAAACGAGGCCAACACCGGAGACTCTGTCCCTGCAGCCTGCTCAGGGGGAGCAGGGGGGTCTACATGAGCCGAGGGGCCCACAAGTGCCAGAGGCTCCGGCTGAGCAAGCGTGGCAGGAGTCGTGCATTGATCACAGTGAGGGTAGGTGGATCCCGCAGGCAACATAGCCCCACAAGAGGTACAGGCCGCGAAAAAAACCTGTGCCTTAGTAGCTTTGCTCCTTGTGGACGACATGCTGTTGTCTCCTAGGAGAGTGACCACTGAGGGTATATGGGAAAAGGGTATACAGCCTGACCAAACAGATATATATATCTATTATATATATATATATATCTATATCCCGGCACCCTAGGGGTCCAGCACCGTGACCGGTGTGGCTTACCGACCGCTAACGAGCGGAGTGTGTCCTCCAGATTCCCTGTCGTGGATCCCCCGGAGCTGCAGAGCTGCTTCACTGAGAAGCATCCACCGGCAGAATGCCAGAAAATGGCCGCCGGAGCTCTCAGGGGAGGAGTGGGGCCGAGGGCGGCGCCAGCAAAGAGCGGGAATCTGGGGTCCCCACAGTGGTCAATGAGGGGGGAGGAAGACATGCAGGATGCTCCAGCCCTCACATCCGACGTCATGTCGGTAATCCCGCCCTTACCCCTGACAGGCAGACCCGGGGGCGGGATTTTCGCGACTAGGCCGCGGTGCAGCCGGGGACTAAATTTGAGGCCGCGCCCGACAAGCAGGCACGGTCGGCGCGGAAGTCCACCGGCCTCCTCAATTTCAACAACTACCGCGGCTTCCGGGAAGAAGGTGCGCTCCCTGCACAGTCCCCTATGGGGACACAGAGTACCTTTAAGTTGCAGGGCCCGGTCCCTGAGGTTGAAGAGGCTCCGGTCCGGCAGGTTCCACCAGGGGCTGCGGATAGAGCACGGTCCCAGCAAATGGATGACCGCTCTGGATCCCACTTCTCCCAGAGCCGCATAAGGGATGGTGAAGGAGACGGCATGTGGCTCCAGCCTCCGTACCCGCAATGGGTACCTCAACCTTAACAACACCGCCGACATAGTGGGGTGAGAAGGGAACATGCCGGGGGCCCCATCGGGGTCTTCTTTTCTTCCATCCGACATAACTATGTATGAGAATGCATGAGTGGATGTGTGCCTCCTTCCACACAAAGCATAAAACTGAGGAGCCCGTGGTCCACGGGAGGGTGTATAGGCAGAGGGGAGGGGTTACACTTTTTTAAAAGTGTAATACTTTGTGTGGCCTCCGGAGGCAGAAGCTATACACCCAATTGTCTGGGTCTCCCAATGGAGCGACAAAGAAAATAAAATATATCTCAATCGTGAAAATTTTTAAATGTAAGGTTGATAATATTCACAGATATTTTATTAAGGGGGGACTGTGGAGGTCACCTGAGCTGTAGTATGTTTGTTTAAACGTAATAAGAATATCTGTATATATAAATAATCAAAATGTAGTTGTATAATTATCTGTCTGTCTATGTAGCCATTGCACAAACCTATAGTATAATTCAAAGTTGTATAATCATGAAGGAGTTAACCAAAGATGAAGCCAGAATGTGAAGCTATAAGAAGTGTTATCAGTAATGTTCACATAGAAGGAATGTACGAGAGGGCAGGAGTGTGATGTGAGAAATCGGGGAGTGAAAGCACTCCTTGTTAGCTTCAAGGTTATTCATGCTTACGGTATAATTGGATCTATCTTATTAAACTAGTTCAGTTGGTGACGCTGGCTGAAATATATATATTGGCACCGATACACAGCTAATATGGCATCGTCTCTGGATATCCCAAATGAGGACTCCATTAGCAGTCTTCAACGCAAATTCCTCCCTTGACACAACCACTCCCTTCTGTTATAAATATCCTCCCTCCTCCTCCATATGCTGGCTCTAGCCCATACCTATGCTGACCATGTTGAAGGCGCTCGTGTCTACATAGCTGTCGTTTCTGTTGCAGCTATGAAGTTTCCTGCTGAAGAAATCAACGATTGCTTTTTGTTGTCTGTCACCTATTTTTCTTACCTTTCTCACGATGTCTCTTTGCAGTGGCGAGACTAGTGACTCGCTGACCTTTACTTGTCAGGGTGAGTTCAGGGCGAAGACCAGTCTAGGGACATTAGGGAGTGTAGGGATCAGCCTCAGGTGTTAGGATGTGACCCCACTGGCCTGCCCCTAGCGCCAGGGCATTCTATTGTATTACTACCCTGGTGTTCCCTCTGTGTTGCGCTGCTAGTCGGGAATCCTCTTGTACCTGGCATGACACCTGCAGTCACACTGTGACAAATATGGCGCTCCTTCCCTTCTGAGCTTTGCACTGTGCCTCAAAAGTAGTTTTCTACCACTATATGGGGTATTGGTGAAGTCAGGAGAAATTGCACAACAAATTCTTCTGTTAGTATTTCATTTATTACCCTTTTTGAAAATTAAAAGCTTAGGGCCAAAGAATCATTTTATTGGGGGGGGGGGAAGGAGTTTTTCATTTACTCAGCCCAATGGTGTACAATTTTGTGTAGCACGAGTGAGATTAAAATGCTCACTAGTCCGCTTGATGATTTCCTTGAGAAGTGTAGTTTCCAAAAAAAAAAAAAAAGTCATCAGGGGCTCTGCCAATGTGACGTAGCACCCACACTCTATTTCTCTTTATCGTCATGTTTTTATGATTCACCTACCTTTTTGGTGTTAATGGATTGAATCAATACACTTGGTCAGATGGGCTGAATGATATTTTTTTCTTTATTATTGTTTCCATGGTTTAGTCACCATGCAAAACATGACATGGTGCTCTCTATTAGAGCTAATCGGACTCACAAAAAAACAGGACCAGCGGGTTCCTGCTAAATTTAAAAAAAACCCTCGATCCGCTTCGGAAACCGGTACCCATATAAGTCTATGGGACCCAGAATCCGGAGATTGAAAACGTTGGTGGAAGGGATAGGGGGGTAGGAGCGCGCGCGGTCTACTCACAGAGGCTGTGTCATGGCGCTACACTCAAAATCTCCCTGAGGCTGTTACCCGTAGCAAACTTATACCCCACAACCGAACACGGTTTTTTGCTTTAACTTATGGAGAAGCACTTTTCACCTTGAATCCCTTCATCAGCATCACTGATGACCTTCCCTTGAGTTATCCAATTAGAGATTATCCTACGCTGTGTTCCCATACCACTCTATATACATTTACACTGATGTTTTGTACCCCCAAAGGTCCATACAGACCTATCAGCAATTTACAAATACAGGTTCTTACCTAAGTTATTGGTGCTTTGAAATACTGCCCCTACATCTATATAGATTGTTGTCCTCGAAGAAGAACCATACGGTTCGAAACGTTGGACTATTTCTATGGGCTTCCTCAGCACATGAAATAAATAAAAAAAATATTTTCAGCACCATACTGGACTTTCCAAATATTCTTTTAGTGTGCTGGAGTATATAAATTTACTCACAGAGGCTGTGTCATGGCAGCACACTCCTTCCGGGTCACGCTTTCCCTTCCGGAGCGGAGTATGGACTATTCACTGCTTTGCTCACCCACCGGCACATGTAATTGGTTGCAGTTAGAAGCGCCACCATTCCGAGTAGCAGCGTGTCAGCTGACTGCAACCAATCACAGGACGGGTATGGTAGAGCTTCCGATTCCTAGACATTTTAGAGAAAAGGGTCATAAAGTCAGTCAGTTGAGATTTCGTGTTATAGATGGGGTTCCCACGCTTAGAAGAGGAGGAGATAGATTGCTTATCCTAAAGAAAAAAGATTTCTGAGTTAGATTGTCTTCAACTGAAGTGGTTGAATGTTGAAGGTCTGTATAACTGAATTCTGGTGGTGTCTGTTTTTAATGTTTTATTTTTGCATTTTAATTTTTAGTCAGCTGTTATGAGGTTTTTGGGGCGATATAACGGGATAACGGCAGGCTGGTATGTATTTGTTTCATGATCCCTTCCCCCCCCCCCCCCCCCCCCCTCCCTCCTCCCATATCCCTTTTTTGTAGGTGCACGATTTTTTTTTTTTTCCCAATTTGGATATAATACAAAAACATTTTTGGGATATGGCATATAGTATTTTTAATGTCCTATGTATAAGGTTTTTGCTGTCTAAATTAGTGTGAAATGGAACCTGGTCCTTTGATATTAAAAAGACTTTATATATCTTTCTGGGGATTTATATTGTCAAAATTGAGATCTGTATTTCTAGACTATTGCGTTTTTTTGAGTATTTGCTATATTTCTAGCGAGTGTAAAGTTTTGTTCAGCACTTGTTATCTGTGATTGTATAACCATATGTTTCAGTATTTACTATATTTATTTTTTTTCTCATACTGTAGTAGATTTAGTATAATTACAAGTTTCTAGTATTTGCTATATTTGAATGCTATTGTTGTAAATGTACTACATAATGGAGATTTTTGATTATGAAATTTGTGAATTATTACACATCCCTGAAGTCAGTGTTTTTGATATATATATATATATATATATATGTGTGAACAACAACAAGGCAGAGTCCAGCAATAACGTGAGCAATCCAGGATGCTGTTAAAAAAATGTTTCCTTCTTTTTATTCATAAATTCATTAAAATATAATGGTCCAAGCAATTCAGAACCGCATTATCGCAGGAAAATAGCGCAGATAGGACTACGCGTTTCAGCGGTAAAATCCGCCTTCTTCACGGTCCAGAATCTGGACCGTGAAGAAGGCGGATTTTACCGCTGAAACGCGTAGTCCTATCTGCGCTATTTTCTTGCGATAATGCTGTTCTGAATTGCTGGACTCTGCCTTGTTGTTGTTCACATTTGTATGGATGGACTCCTGCGTCCTGATCCGGGCACAACGGAGTTAACCAGGTCAGCTGAGGATCCAGGTGATTCACAGGAGTGAGCTGGTCTACATTGTTGGACTCATACATATATATATATATATATATATATATATATATATATATTGTCATGGGTAATTCATAGTCTGATCCTGGATGGGATGATAGGTTACTTAAATTTTAACTACATTGTACTTTCGGGATGTGTTTTCATATATTTACTTCTGCACTTGTGTATGTTTATTATGCTTTGCATTTGGTGATGATTACTTTGAAGATCTGTCCGGACATTTAAGAATTTCTATTTTGCTTGATTTGTAAGGATCTGGAACTTTTCATTCCTGACCAATAAGAACCATTTGCTGGACAACTGCATTGCTATATTGTTATACGGCTAGTCTATGTTCATCTGCAAGGACCTGCTTTTACCTCTGGCTGCCCAATAAAATCCGGACACCGCCACATGCGCAGTATCCCATTGACTATTGTTTATCTGCAAGGATCTGCTATGCATCTAACCTACCAATGACATCAGGACGCCGATGCATGCGCAATACCGTTCCTTTCTGATTGGACTTTTGAAACACATGACCCTTTTGGGGACTCACTATTGGTCAGCGGTTGTGATGGGGATATAGACGGCACTGATCGGAACTTCTTCTATGGAGTATTTTCTGCACATGGTATTTTATGTGCGTCTATATCTGGGACTTGATATGAGATTATGTCATATATATTGCGGTTTGTCTGTTGCATTCGTTATTGCGATTTTGTATTCCATACTATTTATGTATTGTTGTTGTGAAACGATGATGTGATTGGATAAGTTTAATGGGGGTGGGGAACCTTTTGATTGGTATTCCACTGTGCACCTGATTTATTTAAACATGGGAGTGGGGATTGTTCAGAAAAGCTTGATAAAACCCTATGGCAAGGTGAGACAGTCTGCTATTTGATGGATTAAATTTCTCCTTGAAGATTAACCCCTGGGACGCTGTCTTTCTATTACTATATTTATTGCCAAAAGGATCCCTTGGTTTATAGACCTGCATCTATACTTCCGTCTTTATGAGTTCAACTGAGGTGCTGCAAACAAATTGCCTTTTTTTGCAACCAATCACAGGCGCCAGAAAGGCCGGTGGGTGAGGAAAGCAGTGCAAGTATCTGCGGTCAGTATGGTGGTGTAAAAACAAATAAATAAAACAATCGGCGTAGGGTCCCCCATATTCTGATACCAGCACAGATAAAGTCCGCGGCTGCCGCCCCCAGCTGTTGGGCTTTATCTGTGCTGTGTATCAAAATAAGCCCAGAGTCACATGTGCGAGGGACTCGCATCACATCACCCAGCAGCTGCACACTCTCCTGACAGGAGCGTGACGGTACATAGAAACGCATGCTGCCGACCCACTCTTGTGAGAAAAGTGTGCAGCTGTGCCAGGTGATGAGACGCGAGACTCACACGAGTCCCTCGCAAGTGCGATTCCAGCCTAGGAGAAACCGCATACAGTTTTTTTTAAATAAAAATAATAAAAAAAAAAAAATAAAAAAAAAAAAGACGTGCGGTCCCCCTAATTTGGACACCCAGCCAAGATAAAGCCAGCTGGGGCTGGTGTTCTCAGCCCGCAAGTATTGCCGCATCCGATAGATATGACAATTCCAGTGCTTTACCAGCTCTTCCTGAATTGCCCTGGTATGGTGGCAATCGGAGTAATAGCAGGGGTTAATAGCAGCGCACAGCTGCTACTAAACCCTAGGTTTGTGATGGCACAGGCGTCTGAGATACCTGCATTACTAACCTTTAAATAAGTACAAACAGAGAAAAAATGCTTTATTTGGAATAAAATACAAAAACACACCCTCTTTCACCACTTTATTAACCCCCAACACACCCCTCATGCGTAATCCACACGAGGTCCCACGCCGCTTTCAGCTCTGCTACATCTCACAGCGAGCGGCCATAGAGAACGACCGCCGGCAGTGAGTGTAGACAATGGCTGAGCCACGAGGACTGCAGACAGATGCTGTCACAGGCTGGGGGCGCGTCTGACTGCAACCAATCACAGACGACAAGACGGCCAGTGGGGAAAGCACAGAAAGCTGTGTGAATGCGATGAGCCTATTGCGCAGTACAGGAAATGAATGCGCAACCCGGAAGCAGTTTGCTGCCATGACACCGAGGCTCCGTAAATATTGTTTTCTTTATTTTCCCTTTAATTTGCCCAGTGCCGAATCCAAATCATGCACCCGGAATCCCGGGCCTGGGTCCAGCACCTGGGTATTTTTGAAACCGCGCGGATCTGGACTTTTACAGTCCGGGTCCGCTCGGCCCTACTCTCTATCTATTCCAGCCAATTTTGCATTCCAAAAGTCAAATGGCTCTTTTCCCTTCCAATTTCTGCTGTGTGCCCAAATAGCAGTTTTTGTTGTACTCAGGATGAATTTCAAAACCAATTATATGGTCTACTTTCTCCGGTTTCCCTTGTGAAAATGCAAACTTTGGGGCTAAAGCAAGATTTTTGTTGGAAAAAGTCAAATTTTCATTTTTTTTTCTTACATTTTGCTTTCATTCCTGTAATGCATCTAAAGGTTTAATAAACTTGGATGTGGTTTTGAGCAGTTTAAGGCATGGAGTTTTTAGAATGGTGTTACGTTTGGGTATTTTCTGTCACCTAGACCTCTCAAAAATCACCAAATGTGATCCCTAAAAAAAAAAATTGGTTTTGTAAATTTTCTGGGGAAAAAAAAAAAAAAAGAAATTGCTGATACACTTTTTATCCTTCTAACAAAAAATAAATAAATAAAAGTTTGAAAAATGATGCTGATGTAAAGCAGACATGTGGGAAATGTTATTTATTAACAATTTTGTGAGATGGAACTCTGGTTTAAGGGCATAAAAATAGAAGTTCGAAAATTGCTTAATTTTCACTTTTGTCAAATTTGAGATATTTTCATAAATAAATGCAAATCCCAATCAACCAAAATTTACCACTATCATGAAAGTAGAATAAGTCACAAACATTCTAAGAATCACTGGGATCCAGAGTTATCACATAAAGCGAGACAGGCCAGATTTCTATAATTTGTCCTGGTGAAGAAGAGGAAAACAGACTAGAGGATGGAGGGGCTAAAATTCGATGTAACAAAAAATAAAAAAAAATACTCAAAAATGCAATGAAACCCCCCCCCCCCCCCAAAAAAAAACCCAAAAAACCTCCACAAGTAACAGTTGCATAAAATCTGCAACATCAGTTATGCACCGAATAGTCATCAGGGGAACTTTGCCAAAGGGTTTGCTCACACCATCATAACACGGACGAGTGCCATCTGATATTTTAAATCGGATAGCACTCTCTTCAATGATAAACTATGGGGCACTGCCGATCAGCTTTTTTTTTTTCCGTTCATGCCGAATAGGTATAGCTGAGTGTAGTCAGAAATACTCCAAGACAGGCAATGTGGAGATTAGTCTCTCCCTTTCTCCGCACCTGCGCTGAGATTCTCACATGTGAGAGATTCAGATCACAGTGCAATGACACTCGGCTAATGTGTCAGTATCATTAGCGTATCTCACCCAATCCTCTCGCATGAAAGAATCATCGGATGCTGTACGCAGCTGTAAGTGAACCCTGAACATGATGTGGTTGTAGCCTGGCATCCACAAGGATTGTCAACACCAATCATCTCTGATATAATCACAGCTACAGGTTTTAAACACCAATTATGTCTTTCCCAAAGTTTGCTGATTGACTGTTTTTAGATCTTTTATTCAGATATTTCTATGATTATTGAAGAATAATAAGGCCCCTTTCACATTGCTTTTAAGTTATTTTCTCTGATAAAAACCCCTTCAGACGAGATTTTGCCCAGGACAAACTGCAGAATCTTGAAAAATAATGGTCAGTACTATAATTGAGTCTTGATGCATTTATCAATAAAAGTATAAAAACTAATGGAATGCTTAGGCTCCTTTCATATTGCGTTTCAGTGGCTCTGTTGGGGCATACGTCCAAAATCCCGCCCCTCCCCCCACAAAACGTGTTTCGGACGTATGCGCCGACAGGGCCATTGAGTATAATGGAGCAGACACAGCAAGCGTATGCTTTGTCTTGCACCATTTTCGGGTGTATACGCTTTCTGCAGGCGGATGCCCAGATGTAGCAGACTACATTCGAGTGTCTGCCTGCAAAAAGCGTATACACCCGAAAGTGGTGCAAGACAGAGCATACGCTTGCTCTGTCTGCTCCATTATAGTCAATGGCCCTGTAGGCGCATACATCCAAAACATGTTTTGTGGGCGGGAAGGGGCGGGATTTTGGACATATGCCCCAACAGAGCCACTGAAACGCAATATGAAAGGAGCCTAAGCATTTCATTAGTTTTTATACTTTTATTGATAAATGCATCAAGACTCAATTATAGTACTGACCATTATTTTTCAAGATTCTGCAGTTTGTCCTGGGCAAAATCTCGTCTGAAGGGGTTTTTTATCAGAGAAAATAACTTTGCCAGAAGTACTGTTGTAAAGTTATTTTCTCTGAGGCCCACTGTCAGTTTGTTTGGGATATCTGGAAGAATGATTGTCCAGAGAAGAAAGGGTGAGCGCTACCATGAGACCTGTGTCTGCCAGCAGTAAAGCATCCTGAGACCATTCATGTGTGAGGTTGCTTTACATCCAAGGGTCAGGGTGCACTCACAATTTTGCCTAAGAAAACTGCCGTAAATTAAAAAAAAAAAAAAAAATGGTATTGAAACAATTAAGTAAGGGTATGTGCGCACGTTGCTTTTTACCTGCTTTTTACCTGCTTTTTTGCTGCTTTTTCTTCTGCGCTGTTTAATGCCAAAATGGATGTGTTCTTCTATTCAAGCAAAGTCTATGGGAATTTGGGTTTCTTGTTCACACTATGTTGTTCAAAATGCTGCCTTTTTGTGGCAGAACTTTGGTCAAAAACTCAGCTTTGCAGTGCAAAACCCAAATGGCAAAAACAATTGACATGTTGCTTCTTTGAAAAGCTGAGTTTTTGACCAAAGTTCTGCCTCAAAAAGGCAGCATTTTGAACAACATAGTGTGAACAAGAAACCCAAATTCCCATAGACTTTGCTTGAATAGAAGAACACATCCATTTTGGCATTAAACAGCGCAGAAGAAAAAGCAGCAAAAAAGCAGGTAAAAAGCAGGTAAAAAGCAACGTGCGCACATACCCTAAGGCTACTTTCACACATCCGGTTTTTGCTCTGCGGCACAATACGGCGTTCTGCAGAAAAACCGCAACCGGTTTTTGTAACGCCGGTTGCGTTTTTTTTTTGCATAGACTTACATTAGTGCCGTATTGTGCCGCAGGGGCTTGCGTTCGGTCCGGTTTTTGCCGCATGCGGCAGATTTAGCCGATGCCGCGGCCGGATAGAACGCTCCCTGCAACATTTTTTCTCCGGCAAAAAAACCCGCATCGCGCCGCATCCGGCCGCTGCGGCGCATTTTTCAATGCATGCCTATGAACGCCGGATGCGGCACGATGCGGAAAAAACGCATCCGGTCGCCACATGCATTTTTTTTCCCACTGCGCATGCTCAGTAGCGTGCCGCAACCGGAAAAAAACGGACGGGCCGCATGTAAAAACTTATGCAAAGGATGCGGTGTTTTTGCCGCATCCGTTGCATAGGTTTCACAGCCGGATTGAGCCGCAGTGCTCAAACCGGATGTGTGAAAGTAGCCTTAGTGGTTCAGTGAACAAAACATTGAAATGTTGGGTCAATGGCCAGGAAACTACTCAGTTCTCAATCCTATTGACAACCTGTGATCAATCCTCAAAACGCAGGTGGGCACAAAAAAACAAAGAAATTGTGATAAACTCCAAGTTCTGATTATAAGGCCGGTTTCAGACGTCCATGTTTAATCAGGTACAAGCCACACGCATGGTTATGGTCATATGTGTGTCATACGTGTGTCAGGCGTATGTCACGCGTGTGACATGTGTTTGCATATGTGTGACACGTACCGGAGCAAATACGGGTCTTTGAAATAAAAAGATTTTCTATATTCACCTGTATCCAGTGTTGCTTTCTTGGGCTCTGCTGCCTCGCGCTTCTGTCCGCCGCTCATTATATTCATTCATTATTCACTGCACTGAGGAGCTGTAAGCCGGAGCATCGCTGGGGACAGCATCTCCGAGGACAGCATCAGGGACAGGTGAGTGTTCAGCAAGCAGTGTGTGTGCAGTCCAGGAGGTCAGTGGAGATCCCAATGAACTCTGATGACACCCCTGCGACACCTGCGCTACAGCGGGTGTCAGAACGGTGACTTGACGAGTTCATCAGAGTTCATTGGGAACTTTGATGCCCTCCTGGACGTCACTGTACACACACTGCTTGCTTGCTGAATACTCAACTGTCACCGGCGATGGCAATGTTGTCCTCCAGGATGCTGTCCCTGGTGCTCTCCGCGCAATGCTCTGGCTTCCAGGTGTGCGTACACACACACCTGGATACTCACCTGTCCACAGCGATGCGGTCCCTGACACTGAAGTCCCCAGCGATGCTCTGGTTTCCAGCTCCTCAGTGGAGTAAATAATCAATGAATATAATGAGCGAGGGTCAGAATCGGGAGGCAACAGAGCCGAAGACAGCACTGCTGGATACAGGTAAATATAGAAAATCTTTTTATCCAAAAGACCAGTGTTTTCTCCGGTATGTATCACAACGATGTCACATGGATCACATCAGTGTGCAATCCGTGTGACACCCGTGCTGCCGGAGAAAAAACGGACATGTCTCCATATGCGCATGCGGGGTCTCGAGGGGTCACACGGTCCTTGTGAAAACTTGGCCATGTGAGTAACAGTATAGAATAACATGGTACGTGTGGCACCCGTGTTAAAAACGGATGTCACACGTACCTGAAACACGGATGACTGAAACCGGCCTAAGAATGGGTTGTCATCAGTCAGTATTTTGCCCAGAAGCTGATATCCAGCATGTGAGGGTGAATTACAGAAGTCTTGAAAAATGAGAATCAACATTAAAAACCCATTCTACTTCAGTAAACTTAGAATCATCTGACTAAAAGATCTAAAAACACTGAAACAGGAAAGTTTATAATAATCAGATTATGTGTCAGTCTTAAAACCTTTGGCCACATCTGTAGATGCCCCAAAAAAAATGTATACAAGCATTCCTACCCTGTGGAATGGTATAAGATAACAGTACTCTACCATTATAAAATAAATCTAAAAAAGAAAAAGATACCAGTTAGTCTTTCTTCCAAAGACTGGCAATTTATAAAAATTCTAAAAGTTAAATAATATTTCTACTAAAATGTACAGCAAGGGTACATAAAAGTACAATAAAATATCTACTAACCCTTCATTCTTACAAAGGGTTGTGCAATGAAAACAACAATGTAACAAACGCTGCTTTGTTTCTACAAAATCTGCCGTGGGTGAGCACGGTTAGTCAATTATTTCATTGTGGTTCATTTTGATGCTGTCCCCGTCGAGTTCCCTGAGGAGCTCCTCGAAGTCTGTGATGTACCACTTGGCTTTTTCCTTTACTTGTTGTCTGATGACATTTCCTCCAAATCCAATGAAACCATCCTAAAATGGAAATGGCTTAATAAATATATGCATGGATCACAAATCAAAGCAATATTCTATAGCAGGCATCATATAAGAGGGTAAAAGCTTCAGGGATAGTGTGTAGTTTAGAAATTCCAGACAAACCCGCTGACCCGGTCAAGTTTAAAGGCGAGTCCTTGTGAAACTGCTCAAAGGCAGATTCTTTCTGTATGTCTAACAGAAAAACTGCTCTCTGTAGCAGATTAGTTACCAGAATACTTCTGAAAATGGAGAGAAATCATTCTCTTAAGAAATGGGTTAGTGCTTAAGCTGTTTTACTGGAATACAGGGCTGCAGCAACCTTTATTCTATTAACTGCAGGAAAAATAAGGTGATCTTGACTGATCTGGGCAAGCAGCGTAAGGCTATGTGCGCACGTGTGCGTATTGCATGCAGTTACGCTGCGTTCTGCAATCTATGAAGATTGTGCAGGAGACGTGCGCACGTGGCGTATTAGAACGCAGCGATTCGGCTGCTGCCTGAAGCGTGCATTCTAAGAAGTGACATGTCGCTTTGCATGCTGTCTATAGGGAGAGGCAGCATGCAGAGCGCACAAATTCTGCAGGCATCAGGACTTGCCATGGCCTGAATATAAGATCTGCAGCTTTACATCATATAAATAGCAAAAAGCCTCGCTATCAAATTATACCAGGAGCTCAATATTCAAAGTCACTGCGCTATTTTGAAGTCTAATGCTAACATCTATGGTTTTACGTTTCAGTTTTGTGTGTGGCTCTTCTCATATGCATATAGAAAAGTGTCCCATGCACCATTACTATTACTTACTTCATGGCAACTTGGTTTTGATCTCCTACTCAGTCGATAAGACACAAGCAATCATCATTACGGCTATATTGGCCTTCATCAAGAATTGTTATGCTTGATAGAGGCCATCATGGCCAAAAAGTCACTGTAAAATCTCCTATACACATTAGACTAATGTCAGCTGATCTCGTTGAGAACGGTTGGCTCGACCAACAGTCTAATGTGTATGGAAGCCCTGGACAATTGATTGTTGCAAGAGTTAAGGATTAATTATTACTGGGAGGTGGGAGTGGGGATTACGGGTACCGTCAGACTTTAGCGACACTCCAGCGATCCCACCAGCGATCTGACCTGGTCAGGATCGCTGGTGCGTCGCTACATGGTCACTGGTGAGCTGTCAATCAGGCAGATATCACCAGCGACCAGTGACCAGCCCCCAGCCACGCGTGGAAGCGATGCTGCGCTTGGTAACTAAGGTAAATATCGGGTAACCAAGCGCTTTGTTACCCGATATCTACCTTGGTTACCAGCGCACACCGCTTAGCGCTGGCTCCCTGCACTCCTAGCCAGAGTAATCATCTGGTTAATAAGCAAACCGCTTTGCTTATTTACCCAATGTGTACTCTGGCTACGTGTGCAGAGAGCAGGGAGCCGGCACTGGCAGCCTGAGAGCGGCGGACGCTAGTAACCAAGGTAAATATCGGGTAGCCAAGCAAAGCACTTCGCTTGGTTACCCGATATTTACCTTGGTTACAGCTTACCGCAGGCTGCCAGACGCCGGCTCCCTGCACATTCAGGATTGTTGCTCTCTCGCTGTCACACACAGCGATGTGTGCTTCACAGCGGGAGAGCAACGTCAAAAAAATGAACCAGCACTGTGTGTAACGAGCAGGGATTTCACAGCAGGGGCCAGATCGCTGCTCAGTGTCACACACAGCGAGATCGCTAATGAGGTCACTGGTGCGTCACAAAAACCATGACTCAACAGCGATCTTGCTAGCGATCTCGCTATGTGAGAAGTACCCCTAAGACATGCATGGCACCACAGGAGCGATAGCCAAACCATTTAGTTACATAGTTACTTAGGTTGAAAAAAGACCTAGGTCCATCTAGTTCAACCTTCCTCCACCAATTCTACATGTTCTGCCAATAATCATCTAATGTGTATGGGGGGGGGACGGGAGGATTTTTTTTATCATAATAAAATAAGTACAAATAATGTATTATTTGAATATTCGATGCCTTGGACTTTTGGATTTCTTTATTAAGAAGGGGTGTAAGAAAATCTGGAATAAAGATCACCGCTTGGTATGGTCTACTTAATGAATGAATGTGTGGTGTATAGCATCATCCCAATGTGAAATAATACTTACAGCAGGAGGACTGGCTTCCATATCAGTAGCTCCATCTCCAATCATTATTACATTCTTAAAGCCATATTTCTCCTTTAATAAGCCAATCACTTTTCCTTTACCACCAGATTCTGCCGTCAGCTGTGTCTCATCAAATCCAGCATACTCTCCTTAAAAATACAGACAAGACGAGGTTAGAGAAAGCCAAGTAGGAATACATGATTTAAGCTTGTGTCTCATCTAATGGTCATATCTCCCTGATGATACATACATGGAATATACAAGAGATAAGGAGTTCCACTTATACCTTTTGTTCTTATTTGTTCTTCTAGGGCTCAGTTCACATATATATTGTGCCATCTGTTTATAGCAGCTGCCGCAAGCCACTGAACATGACTGACAATAACTCTATGGATTATATCAAATTATAATGGGATTCATCATGAACGGTCATGGTGTCCTACTTTTGACAAGAAAGAAAGTGCTGCGTGCAGAGCCGATTTTTTCATCAAAAAGAATATAATCAACATAGAAAACTTTGGATATCAAAAAAAAAATCAGAAATCAGAAATTCTGTGTCAATTAGCATTTTATATTTGTGTAAGAAATTAATCACCCCAACAAGTCACATGATGAAAATAGTTCCGCAAAGGGATTCAAGGGAGCCTGGTCCAGCGCCCATGCCACTCATCGCTGCTGGACCAGAGTCCTGAACATCTTTTTCTGAAGATGTTAAATATTACTATTAGCATTTTGCACTCTTAATTTTCCAAAAAGGGACGAAATCCATGAAGAAACATTCCTATATCTTTTCCGTTCAGTTAATTTTCCATACAATCCATACACGATTGTTACAATGCACTTTTATTCTTGAGAACTTGTGTAAAGCCGACTAAGCACAATGTGTTCCCTGAAGTGGGCACATGACTTACCATTGAAGTAATGGGGGTCTTGGAGGGAACTTACCTTGCTGGATACTGGGTGACTATGGGTGAGTGCTGTGTTACATGATGCTCCTGGCCCTTTAATTATCTATATCTAACTATGAGTGCACTTCACCTCTAGCGGTGGGCCTGGATGGCTATACATTACACTGGACTTAACCTTTTTGCTGCTATTATGCACATGCACTTTACACTCACCCACCCTATTTATGCAGCTGTATCCTGCAGTGTTGTGTCCCTCCTACTTGAAATCCTCGCTGAGCACCTTTTGTGTTGTCTGTACTGCATATTGCTAATTTTTTATGTCTAATAAATTAAATCTTTTTGCATTCAACTTATTGGTGGATCTCTGACTCATTTTCTTATATAGGTCTATAATAATCCATACACTATTGCTACAATGCACTTTTATTCTTTATAATGTTGGGAATGCAATGCAAGCCATGTAGTTAATGTTAGTGAATCAGATTACAAGGAGAACTTGTGTAAAGCCGACTAAACACAATGTGTTCCCTGAAGTGGGCACATGACTTACCATTGAAGTAAAACTTGAGCCTGTTTGCATACACATTGGATAGTGGTATGTCCAGCTCTGCGGCTACGTGCTCCACAATGCTCCGAAATCCTCCAGATATGAGGAAGACCTGTACCCCTCGCTGGTGCAGCCTGTGAACCAGGTCTCTGTAAAAGAAATAGATCATAAAATATGTATTTGGTACCAGAGACGCGATTAAGAAAATTCATGTCTGTGAGAGTGCCCAATTAGCATTGCCTGGCCGTCAGGTTCCTGGTATATAAATGCCCCCTGGGCTTCATTAATTGGACACATATTGAAAATTATAAGTAAAACCTCTCTAACACTTCCTCGGTATTAGTGTAGCATGTGTCCACCTCTACAAAATGGTGTCCACCTCTACAAAATGGTGTCCACCTCTACAAACAAAACCTGTCCACCTCTACAATATGAAACAAAGTAAATAAACAGTAAAAATGCATAAGACCTCAGTCAGTCGGAAAATTACCAGAAATTACCTCAGTCAGTCGATGTATTTCTGTTGTTGCACTAAATGTAAGAAATTCCAATGTGCAAATAATGCGTTAGTTCAAGGAGAAATATGTGGCGCCGCACAGGGGAACAAGTTGCGCTCTTTCTTTGCTACGTTAGCTGTGGACAGAAAATCTCGCACAAAAGTGTCGGTCAAGGCCGCATTAGCCGTAATATATTTTTGGGCGAAAGATCTGTCCATGATACAAACGAAAATGAAAGGTACATCACTGGATTTATTGCCCGGGCACTTGGTTGAATATTGGTGGAAAGCGATACACAATGAAGCACCATTCAATGCCATTGTAGATGAAATACCGTAGCTGCGCAATTTCCGCTGATATCATCGCAATTTCTGGTAATTTTCCAACTGACTGAGGTCCTATACATTTTTACTGTTTATTTACTTTGTTTCCTTTTGTAGAGGTGGACACATGCTACACTAATACCCACCCCCTCGTTCACAAGACTGTCCATATATTAGGATTTCCAGTGACCGATTTTCATAGCAATCTTCGGCATATGGCCATATTCTTTGAGAAGTCCATTTTTCAATGAATGGTTGTGGTGTCGGTGTTCATACGTGACTTATTAACAACCTATAAATTTGAACAGAACACCAGACCACAAGTCAATTTTGGCCTTGTAGCCTAGCCTAGATGGTGTCCACATATATTTGAGATTACTGTTAGGCTATGTGCGCACGTTGCGTAATTGCATGCAGTTACGCTGCGATCTGCACCGCAGCGTAACTGCATGCGTCCTGCGTCCCCTGCATAATCTATGAAGATTATGCAGGAGACGTGCGCACGTGGCGTATTAGAGCGCAGCGCTTCGGCTGCTGCCCGAAGCGCGCGTTCTAAGAAGTGACATGTCACTTCTTTCCTGCGCTCTGCATGCAACGCCCGCTCTGTCTATGGGAGGGGTTGCACTCAGAGCGCATGAAATCGGCTTTTTTTTTTTTTTTTTTCCATTACGGACTGTTTCTGCAGCGATTTGAAGCGCACATGTGCTGTTCAAATTGCTGCAGAAATTTCTGCAGGGACAGTACGCAACGTGCGCACATAGCCTTACTATTGTAGTAGTAATGCTGCCTAAGACTCTGTTCACATTTGCAGCTCACTCCAATGTCCAGAACAGATTCCATAAAAATACCAGACAAAAATAGTGCTGCATGTATTACAGTTAATGGGATTCATTGGAGGCGGCTGGTTTCCATCATGTGACGCACCGCTGGTAAATTTGTTGCTCTACTTCTATGATACAAGTAAGAAGTGGAATGGCACAGTATGAATATCGCCGGACTCTTTTCTTTGTTACTTACAGTATGTTGTATGTCAGAAATTAACCCTTCTCTCCCTGCTGACCTGGTTAGTACACAGGCTTGTATAGATACATGATTTTATAATAAAGTGATGCAACATGCAATTTTCCAATTTCCTAAACATTTTCTGCCAGAGAATTCCACAATTCTGCTGAGTGACTCGTGTGTACATATTTTTTCTTTATCGTTCCTATGGGAGACCCAGACCATGGGTGTATAGCTACTGCCTCCGGAGGACACACAAAGTTACTACACTCAAAACGTGTAGCTCCTCCCTCCTAGCATATACACCCCCTGCTAGCCAGTCCTAGCCAGTTTTCAAGCTTTGTGTCAGGAGGATAACACACACACATGCATCCTTTTTTGATTTTTCATTTTTTCTAAAGATTTGGAAGAAAAGCGGGTCCACTGGACCCCCGGCATGTCCCTTCACACTCCCCTGGCGGCAGTGCTGTTAAGGTTGACTTCAGGGCAGAAATCCCTTCATGCCGCGCTCCTTCACCATCCCTTATGGGCTCTGGCTTGAAGTTAGAGCCAACACGGTTCTCACTGCCTTGCAGGAGACCGGCCTCCATCCGCAGCCCTTTGGCAGGACCCTGCTGGACGGAGCACTGGACCCCCACCCCACCAGGGATTGGACCCTGCGTCTCAAAGCTAAGTATAGAGACGTTGTTCAAGGGTCCTTCTACAATGTGGATTTATTGAGGGGACAGTGATTTATGTTGATAATGCTGCTCTTTACAGTTTTTCCGGCCGGTTTCTCAGTTTTTACTGAGTACCGCGCCGATGATGCCTGATTTTCGGCCGCATGTATAACTCTAGGCCCCGGCTTCAGCCGCGGCCTAGTTTCGTTTTGTTCCCCTGCATGTTACTCATGCAAGGGGACACTGCAGCGCCGCCCGCCGGCCGCTCTGCACAGGGGACGACACTCCGTTTTAGGAGATGATTCCCTCCCCTGTACATGCCTTAGCCCTCCGATTCCCGCTCCTAGGTTAACCCCCGCCCCTCCCCCCCTCACTCTGGCGCCATTTTCTCAGCGTTCTTAAGTACGCTGATCGGCGCTGGCTGCTCTGCAGCAGAGGGAGTGGATATATGGCTGGGGGTCCAGGCTTGGAACCTGAGGGGGCACTCACAATAGCGGCCTGATAAGTCACAACCTCTGGCTGTGCACGTTTATACACGATCACGGCATTCTGAGGGAGTTAATTCTTTATTATAGAACCTCCTCAGCAGCATGTCTCACACTAGGAGCAAAGCTCCAAGGCTGTATACTACATGTTCTGCATGTAAACTCATATTGCCTGAACCGGCACGGACCCACACTGTAATGGTCCTTATGTGGTGCCTCTGCCTGGAGTCTCCCCAGGCTGACCCCTGTCTTGGGTATTCTAGACATTCTAGACATAGCCCCCCACCTCTGCAGCATGTCTCACAGAGCGAGGCTGCAGGCTGTTTTTAGTATCCACTGCTGGTAGTCTCGTACGGCTGTACCGAGCTCATAACCACTGTGGCCCCTCAGCTTGGAGGCTCATTCAGGGTCCCTCCAGCTGCTCCGGTCGATGGCTGACCCCTGGGGGAATCTTTTTTCCTGGGGTCAGCCTGTCCCGGCATCTGCTGAGCATGCAGCCCCCTTCTCAGGGCGTTTTCTGCTCGCTCAGCAAAGCTCTCAGACCCCGTCCTCCTGACAGGGAGACGCAGGGTCCCCTGTCCTCCCCGTCCCGCAGCTCCGATTACGAGCTGACTCATTGGACGAGGAGGATGTCACGGACGCTACTTTAGGTACTTTGATCCGTCCGTAGGTGACGCGGATGCGACTGATTGGATTGCGTCCATTATACTTGTATTGGACCTCCTTCCGCCTGTATCAGGGGAGTATTCCCCGCTGGCAGTAAGGCATCAGTATACCTTTAACAAGACGAGGAGTGTGTTCCTTAACCACTCCAGTTTTCAGGCGTCCAAGCCCACAGCCTGTCCTGCAGATCCCACAACGGGGTTCTGCTGCCTGTCTCCCCCTCCCATCAGAGGTGGTCAAGGAGTGTACTCATTCGCCAAGGGTGGCCACTCCGGTGTCTAGACTTTCAGCCCGGATAGTTGTATCAGTGGCTGACGGCACCTCTATAAGGATCCCACGGTACATTAATTTTGTACTGGACCTCAATCCGCCGGAGTTACCTTATCTAGGTGAACACAACGTGTGTTCCTTAACCACTCCGGTTTTCAGGTCCCTGTGACCAGCCCAGGGTCCGCTCTGACAGTCGCTTCCCATGAAGCGTGATTCTGAGGACTGTGTTTCCCCTGTCCACCAATAGTGGTCAAGAAGTGGGCTCATTCACCTCAGGTGGCTCTGCCCGGACCGTTATGTCAGTGGCTGATGGCTCCTCAGAGGAGATGCATTCACAGGGACCCTATGCCCAAAACGGTTGCCTGAACTTCCAGACTTCATTCTTTTCATCCTCTGCCTAGGTCTGCCATGCTGGACACCGCACGGCGGTGGTCTTGGCTACTTTCCCCGCTGTCCGCAGGCTCCTGTGGCTTCGGAAATGGAGGGCAGATGCCTCTATAGAGGTTCCTTGCTGGGCTCCTCTTTGGTGGGACCAGTCTCTTCGGAACCGACTGGATGAAATTTAGGAAGCTCTTGGCGGGGAGAGTTCTTCCTTGCCACAAACCTAAACCAGGGAACCTGTCCAGGGCAGGAATCAGTTGAGGTTTCGGTGGTTTCCGTTCCTCCATCTGATCGTCCTCTAGCTCGGCCTAGGTTCATAGAACCAATTGGCTTGAAGCTGCGTCTTCAGAAGACCGCAGGAGATGCTGCCACTTAGTCAGCTCCCTCCGAGCTATCTAGCCACGCCAACCTCCTCCTAGTCGGTGGCAGGCTCTCTCCACTTGGCGACGTATGGTTCTAACACGTCTCCGTTCAGTGGGGGTGGGATTATATCTCCCATGGCTACAAGATGGAGTTCTGTCCACCCGCCAAACAGATTTTTTCTGTTACCTCCTCCCGGCTCCAAGGCCGCCGCCTTCTCATAGGCCGTGGCATTTCTTGCAGGCCAATGGAGTAATTGTACCGAATCCCGACTGGGAACGGTTCTGAGATTTTTGTTTAAATCTATTTCTAGTCCCCGAAGAGGGCGGTGCCTTCCGACCTGGATCTTTAGCTTTTCAAGCATGGTCAGGTGTGGCGTTTTCACATGGAGTCTCGGTCTTGTTCCGTGTGTTTTTTTCACCGGATCAATCAAGAACCCAAGGAGATTCCCTCGCAGCCTTCGGCATCAGAGATGCTTTTCTGCAACGGTCAATCGCAGTTTCACACCAGCGTTGACTGCGTTTTGCCATCAGAGTGGTCCAATTCGTGGCTCTTCCCTTGGGGTTGGCCACGGCCCCTCGAGTATTCTCATTAGGGCTGCTGTGATTAGGGTCCTGCACCCCTAGGGATTGACAGTGATCGTTTGCCCTAGACGGCCTTCTTCTCAGGCCTTCATCCAGTGCAGACTCTTAGCAGAGTACTTCGCTTACTCTCGCCACTCTAACCTATTCGGGTGGCTTGTCATTCTGTTCAAGTCCACTCTGACTTCGAACCAGAGGCTCTCAAGGACGCAATTCGAGACTGTCGGCTCTTGTGAAGCCGCTCTTAGTCGATAAGTAGTCCCTCCGCTGGCGGTCGACGTCGTTCTATCAGACACCAAATACAGGTGCTGGTCAGACGGTGGCGTCAATGGAAGCGATTCCTTGCCCAGTTTCTCCTGTGCCCTCTGAGACTGGATGTTGTCCGCTGTACACGCGAACTCCCTCCTTCCACGGGGTGGTGGCTTTGCCACTGACCTGGGGCTCGTTTTCAGGGGTGGTTTCGACCACTCTGTCTCAGGGACGCTCCTTCCTGGCCCCGTCCCAGGTGATTCTCACCAGGGTGCTGGTCTTTCCGCCTTGGGAGCATTATATCTCCACCGCGGAGCGCAGGGCGCTTGGACTCTGTCCGAATCAGCCCTCTAGATCAATGGGCTAGAAATCAGAGCTGTATTCTAGCTCTCTAAGCCTTCACCATTTGTTGGCGGCTAGGCACATTCGAGTTCAGTCGGATAACGTTACAGCGTTTTCCTACATCAATTTCCAGATCGGGACACTCAGCCGCCTGGCAATCTTGGCGCCTCAACATTCTTCACTGGACAAGGGACTCCTAGTCCACCGTATCCGCAGCCCACATCCTAGATGTCAAAACTGCGGGCAGATTATTTCAGCTGTCCAACCGTGGTCCACAATCCTCAGGTTTTGCGGTAGACACACTGGTTCATGTTTGATCCCAGCTTCGTCTCTACCTCTTGCCCAGAGCCCTGCACAAGATCAGGGAAGGGGGCCGTCGGGTCATTCTCTTACAGACTGACCCAGGCAGGCTTCGTATCCTGACCTGCTCTTTCTGTCCGTTGGATTGCCATGGCATCTTCCGGTCCGTCCAGACCTTTTCTCAGAAGGTCCGTTTTTTCCGTCAGAATTCTGGATTCTCGGATTGACGGCGTAGCTATTGAGTCCTGGATCTTGGCGACTTCTGGTATCCTTCCTGAAGTCATCTCCGCTATGACTCGAGCTCCTTGGTGTCCTTTTTAGCCTTGCCGACCCTCCTGTCCCTTCCACAGTCCGGTCTACAGCTACGACTATCCCTCATTAAGGGACAGGTCTCCGTTCTGTCGGTATGTGCCAGCGGCGTATCGTCCGGCTGGCTCCGGTGCGCTCCTTTAAGGGCGCGTCTCACATCATTCCGCCTTTCCGGCGGTCTATGGAGCCCTGGGACCTTAATCCGGTCCTCCCGGTTCCCGGAAACCCCCCTTTGCGCTTCTTAGGGAGGTTTCTTTGTTTCATCTTTCACAGAAAGTAGTCTTTCTAGTGGCTATAATTTCCTGCCAGGGAGTTCTGGCTGCACTCTCTCTGAGTCACCCCCTTTTTTGGTCTTTTGCATCAAGACAAGGTGGTCTCCGTCCGACTCCGGACTTTTTTCCCTAAGGTGGTTACTGCTTCCACCTTATCCGGGGCAATTTTCCTGCCTTCCTTTTGTCCGGCTCCTCTTCATCGCTTGAGGAAGCGTTGCATATCCTGGATCTGGTGCGGGCGCCCCGGATCTAGGTGTCTCGCACCGCCGTTATTAGGCGGTGCACCTCTCTCTAGTTCTGACTGCTAGTCAGCATAGCGGTCTCTCTGCATCTAAGCCGACCCTTGTTCGTTAGCTTAGGTCGGCCATTTCCGAGGCCTACAAGTGTACTCAAGTGCCTTCCCCGCTGGGGATCAGAGCACATTTGATCAGACCTGTAGGTGCCTTTTCGGCTTTCAGGCTACGGCTCAGTAGGTCTGTCAGACGGCAGCTCGAATTAGTCTGCATACTTTTTCGAAGCTCTATCCAAGGCATGCTCTTGCTTTGGCAGACGCGGGCTTCGGCAGACGCATCTTTCAGGTGTCTGTCGCCCATTTGTGAAGTTGGGTTTTCCTGCTTCTCAGTTGTCTGTTTATTCCCACCCATGGACTGCTTTGGGACGTCCCATGGTCTGGGTCTCCCATAGGAACGATAAAGAAAAAGAGAATTTTGTTTACTTACCGTAAATTCTTTTTCTTATAGTTCCGTCATGGGAGACCCAGCACCCTCCCTATTGCCTGTTGGCAAGTTTCTTGTTCCGGGTGTCTTCACCGGCTGTTGTTGTAGACAGAGGCTCCGGTTATTCCGGGTTTTACTCTCTCTCTACTTGTGGGTGGATGTCCTCCTTCAGCTTTTGCACTAAACTGGCTAGGACTGGCTAGCAGGGGGTGTATATGCTAGGAGGGAGGAGCTACACGTTTTGAGTGTAGTAACTTTGTGTGTCCTCCGGAGGCAGTAGCTATACACCCATGGTCTGGGTCTCCCATGACGGAACTATAAGAAAAAGAATTTACGGTAAGTAAACAAAATTCTCTTTTTTAACCCATGATTTCCTTATTAATAGTGAAAAGAAAATCACATGATGCACGTTGACCTCCGAGAACTCAGTAATTATCACAGCATTATTTATATACACCTAATACACAAAAACCATTTCCCATTTCAGAAAAAGATTTTATCACCCACCCAGCAGTCACCAATAAGGTGGCTTTACACACTGCAACATCGCAAACGACATCGCTGTAACGTCACCCGGTTTTGTGACGTTATAGCGACCTCCCCAGCGACATTGCAGTGTGTGAAACACATCAGCGACCTGGCCCTGCTGTGAAGTTGCTGATCGCTACAAATTGTTCAGGACCATTCTTTGGTCCTTTGTTTCCCGCTGTGCAGCATGATCGCTAGAAAGTCTCAGTGTGTAAAGGGGCCTTTACAGCGACTTCGTTAGCGACTTCCCTTTCAAAAAGCTGCTTTACAACGTCCCCAATGACTAGCTAGGTCGTTCTGCAGGTCCGGATCGCTGTTGCGTCGTTGGCCAGGTCTGCCTGTTTGACAGCTCACCAGAGACTTTGTAGCGATCCCGGCCAGGTTGGGATCGCTGGTAGGATCGCTAGAAAGTCTCAGTGTGTAAGGGTACCTTCACACTTTAGCGATGCAGCAGCGATCCGACCAGCGATCTGACCTGGTCAGGATCGCTGCTGCATCGCTACATGGTCGCTGGTGAGCTGTCAAACAGGCAGATCTCACCAGCGACCAGTGACCAGCCCCCAGCCAGCAGCGACGTGCAAGCGACGCTGCGCTTGCATGGAGCCGGCGTCTGGAAGCTGCGGACACTGGTAACTAAGGTAAACATCGGGTATGGTTACCCGATGTTTACCTTAGTTACCAGCTCACACCGCTTAACTTAGCGTGTGCAGGGAGCAGGAGCCGGCACTGGCAGCGTGAGAGCTGCGGAGGCTGGTAACGAAGGTAAATATCGGGTAACCACCTTGGTTACCCGATGTTTACCTTGGTTACAGCTTACCGCAGGCTGTCAGACGCCGGCTCCTGCTCCCTGCACATTCAGGATTGTTGCTCTCTCGCTGTCACACACAGCGATGTGTGCTTATCAGCGGGAGAGCAACAATAAAAAAATGAACCAGCACTGTGTGTAACGAGCAGCGATCTCACAGCAGGGGCCAGATCGCTGCTCAGTGTCACACACAGCGAGATCGCTAATGAGGTCACAAAAAACGTGACTCAGCAGCGATCTCAGTAGCGATCTCGCTGTGTGTGAAGTACCCCTAAAGGGGCCTTTACTTTCTGGCAAAATACCATTATTTAACAGTACAAAGCTTTTGATAATGTCATCTGTTTTTATCTCGCTATGTACTTAGATGGACCTTGATGAAAATGAGAACTTACTTTATCCCCTCGGTTAGCCTTGGAGGGTGCTCTGTTATCAAAGCTTGTACTTGTTCTCGTGATGGACGAATTAGTGCAAGTCTCTCTGTCAGAGCAGCCTTGAAGGTCAGAGATCCTCCCATTGCTTTACGAGTCCTAAGCAAAAAGAAAACCCAAGAACCATTGCAAAAAAAGGGCGCTATTCAAAGTACATATAATTAATGTGCTAGAACATGGTAATTTCCATCCTGATATGTATACATAGCCACATACGTGAGCCCAACCTCTATACTCCATAAACTGTAGCAGCCATGTATACATTGCATGTACACACACACACACACACACACACATTGGGCTCAATATGTAGGACATACTGTATATAACCCCTTCAGAGTGTTGGAAATAACCATTATTTTGTTAAATCTATATACAGTGCATTGTTTTTCTTTTTAAAATGGCATGCATCTTAAAAACAACTTACCGTATATTCTCGAATACAAGCCAAGATTTTTAGCCCATTTTTTATCGGCTAATACTTGAGTGAGGGTCCCACAAAAAAGTATTCTCACCTGACAACAGCGGTGGCCCCTACACTGGCTGCAATCACCGAGGGGGTCTATATGCCTGTGCTCCGCAAGAAGCAGGTAGGAGGACACCGTGGGAACGGAGGACAGGTGAGAATGTGTGTATGTGTGTGTGCGCGCGTGTAAAATGGCATAATAGGGGACAAGACGGGGACTGGAATTAAGACATTACTAAAGGATGGGCACACATTAGTACAGGGCACAAGGATGGGGTACATTACTAGAGGGCTCATTACTACAGGGCACAGTATGGGCACATTACTACCACTAGCTGCTGCATTTCCTATCCTAGGCTTATAGTCAATAAGTCTTTCCAGTTTTTTGTGGTAAAATTAGGTGCTTTGGCTTATACTTGAGTATATATGGTAAGTTAAAGCAGGCTTTGTAATCACTCAAAAGACAAAGGTTCAGAAATCCTTGTAATTGTGTATATTCCTGATAGAGAAGATTATAATAATTCTACTATTAAAATAAATACATACCCATTTAAGAGTCAGTCTTTGATAACTGATGCATGCTGACCAAACTGCAGGCAGCATGAATCTGAAGGCTTCTTTACAGCCCGGTGTATTTTTCTCTGAAAAGCCAAAGACTTTAAAAAGGTGCGGTTCATCCATATTCATTATTGGCCACAACGATGATATGTTGAGAAACAAGGTTTCTCTCAAATACCTTGTGTTGCGAATAGTGCCTTTGAGCTGCGCTATTGCGGATCTCCCTTCCCCATCGCTTGACCCCTGGGGCTCCGTGACCTTGGGGATCCAGTGATGTCACATCAACTTCCTGCTCACCGGATATCACCGCGGCTGGCCCCTGTCTCCGGGAGTCACTGGGCTGTGGGCGGAGTGTCACCGCTCATCACAGCCTATAAGCTCCCTTGCTCCCTCCTCCTTCACAGCAGAGGGCTGTAAGCAGGAGACATGTTAGGATGTGATGAGCAGAGAAACACTGCCTATCTTGGCTTGATTTTATCATGTTTTTAATGGATTAAATGAAAATCGTACTTTTATGTACTTGTATGTTGTTGCGGGATCCCTCTCCTGCCTCCTGTAGTGCTGTGGTCTCCTACCTTTTAATCCTTGCACCGTCCTGCATTATGGACTTACCGGGAACACTGTGAGCTGAATACCTAACCTTCTGGTTTCAATTTCCTAAAGACATTACTAGTCTGGCAATGCCCCCGCCAACTTCTCTCAGCCCCGTTGCAGGTGACTGACAGGTCTCGAGCTATGGAAGAGACCTTTAAAAAGGTATATTAAGGGCTCATGCGCACGTAACTGCTGAATTTTCTGGAGCTATTTGACAGCACATGTGCGAGTCAAATCGCTGCAGAAACACTGCATAATGAATGCAGTTATTTTGTACAAAAAAAAGCAGATTTAATGCGCTCTGGATGCTGCCCCCACCATAGACAGAGTGGGAGCTGCATCCGAAGCGCACCAATTAATTGACATGCTCATTTTATGAACACACGGATTTGGGTCAAAATTTTAGCACCCAAATCGCTGCGTTCATAAAAGCATCGTGCACATGTAACATGCACAATCTTCATAGATTATGCTGGGGACGCAGGATGCATGCATTTACGCAACGTGCGCACGAACCCTTATTCTGGCGTTTCAGGCAAAAATATACTTGGATTCAATTGTGCACCCAGGGTGCGACTGTAGCAGCTGACAGGTTCCCTTTATCAAAGACTGACTCTTAAATGGGTATCAATTGATTTGAATAGTAGAATTTTTATGATATCCTTCATAAGGAAAATATAAAGTTTCCAGATGACAGTTTCCCTGATAAAAGCATCGTGCACATGTATCATGCACAATCTTCATAGATTGTGCAGGGGATGCAGGACGCACGCATTTACGCTGCAGTGCAATGATGGAAGGATTGTCGTCCGCCAGTGCCTAGGGATCACCGAGTGAGCTGCTGTTAAAGCATTATTAGATTTTGTCTCAGTTTTTTAATGGCCATCAGCTTGTTCCTGTTGGAAATAGAGCACCCTCCCCTGCCCAGATGATGCATCTCTGCTGCTGCTCCCCATCTCTGTTGATAAGCTACAGCAGTGAGATTATGAATACAACGCATATGGCCACTGCAACCAATCACTAAGCTGAGCATTCTCATGCCGATTATATTAGCATTACCGCCAGGGCCGGCTCCAGGTTTTTGTGGGCCCCGGGCGGAAGAGTCCCAGTGGGCCCCATCCACACGCAGACATACATACGTACACATACATATACATATTTAACGACAAACTCACAAAAATACATATAGAACTGACACATCTATACAGTCATATACACTGACATACATAGATACACATCATACATGCATACAGACAAACACACACAGCTCTGCTGGATACATAAATACAGACACAGCGCTGCTACATACATACACACATAGCTCTGCTATATACATACAGACACAGCGCTGCTACATACACACACACATAGCTCTGCTACATACACACATAGCTCTGCTACATACATACACACATAGCTCTGCTACATACATACACACATAGCTCTGCTATATACATGCACACATAGCTCTGCTATATACATACACACATAGCTCTGCTATATACATACACACATAGCTCTGCTATATACATACACACATAGCTCTGCTATATACATACACACATAGCTCTGCTATATACATACACACATAGCTCTGCCACATACATACACACATAGCTCTGCTATATACATACACACATAGCTCTGCTATATACATACACACCTAGCTCTGCTATATACATACACACATAGCTCTGCTACATACATACACACATAGCTCTGCTATATACATGCACACATAGCTCTGCTATATACATACACACATAGCTCTGCTATATACATACACACATAGCTCTGCTATATACATACACACATAGCTCTGCCACATACATACACACATAGCTCTGCTATATACATACACACATAGCTCTGCCACATACATACACACATAGCTCTGCTACATACATACACACATAGCTCTGCTATATACATGCACACATAGCTCTGCTATATACATACACACATAGCTCTGCTATATACATACACACATAGCTCTGCTATATACATACACACATAGCTCTGCTACATACATACACACATAGCTCTGCTATATACATGCACACATAGCTCTGCTATATACATACACACATAGCTCTGCTATATACATACACACATAGCTCTGCTATATACATACACACATAGCTCTGCCACATACATACACACATAGCTCTGCTATATACATACACACATAGCTCTGCTACATACATACACATATAGCTCTGCCACATACATACACACATAGCTCTGCTATATACATGCACACATAGCTCTGCTATATACATACACACATAGCTCTGCTATATACATACACACATAGCTCTGCTATATACATACACACATAGCTCTGCTACATACATACACACATAGCTCTGCTATATACATGCACACATAGCTCTGCTATATACATACACACATAGCTCTGCTATATACATACACACATAGCTCTGCTATATACATACACACATAGCTCTGCCACATACATACACACATAGCTCTGCTATATACATACACACATAGCTCTGCCACATACATACACACATAGCTCTGCTATATACATGCACACATAGCTCTGCTATATACATACACACATAGCTCTCCTATATACATACACACATAGCTCTGCTATATACATACACACATAGCTCTGCTATATACATACACACCTAGCTCTGCTATATACATACACACATAGCTCTGCTACATACATACACACATAGCTCTGCTATATACATACACACCTAGCTCTGCTATATACATACACACATAGCTCTGCTATATACATACACACATAGCTCTGCTACATACATACACACATAGCTCTGCTATATACATACACACATAGCTCTGCTATATACATACACACATAGCTCTGCTATATACATACACACATAGCTCTGCTATATACATACACACATAGCTCTGCTATATACATACACACCTAGCTCTGCTACATACACACCTAGCTCTGCTATATACATACACACATAGCTCTGCTATATACATACACACATAGCTCTTCTACATACACACATAGCTCTGCTATATACATACACACATAGCTCTGCTACATACACACATAGCTCTGCTATATACATACACACATAGCTCTGCTACATACACACCTAGCTCTGCTATATACATACACACATAGCTCTGCTATATACATACACACATAGCTCTGCTACATACACACATAGCTCTGCTATATACATACACACATAGCTCTGCTACATACACACCTAGCTCTGCTATATACATACACACATAGCTCTGCTACATACACACATAGCTCTGCTATATACATACACACATAGCTCTGCTACATACACACATAGCTCTGCTATATACATACACACATAGCTCTGCTACATACACACCTAGCTCTGCTATATACATACACACATAGCTCTGCTATATACATACACACATAGCTCTGCTACATACACACATAGCTCTGCTATATACATACACACATAGCTCTGCTACATACACACCTAGCTCTGCTATATACATACACACATAGCTCTGCTATATACATACACACATAGCTCTGCTATATACATACACACATAGCTCTGCTACATACATACACACATAGCTCTGCTACATACATACACACATAGCTCTGCTACATACACACCTAGCTCTGCTATATACATACACACATAGCTCTGCTATATACATACACACATAGCTCTGCTATATACATACACACATAGCTCTGCTATATACATACACACATAGCTCTGCTACATACACACCTAGCTCTGCTATATACATACACACATAGCTCTGCTATATACATACACACATAGCTCTGCTATATACATACACACATAGCTCTGCTGCATACATACACACATAGCTCTGCTATATACATACACACCTAGCTCTGCTATATACATACACACCTAGCTCTGCTATATACATACACACATAGCTCTGCTATATACATACACACATAGCTCTGCTACATACACACCTAGCTCTGCTATATACATACACACATAGCTCTGCTATATACATACACACATAGCTCTGCTATATACATACACACATAGCTCTGCTATATACATACACACATAGCTCTGCTACATACATACACACATAGCTCTGCTATATACATACACACATAGCTCTGCTATATACATACACACATAGCTCTGCTATATACATACACACATAGCTCTGCTATATACATACACACCTAGCTCTGCTATATACATACACACCTAGCTCTGCTATATACATACACACCTAGCTCTGCTATATACATACACACATAGCTCTGCTATATACATACACACATAGCTCTGCTACATACACACATAGCTCTGCTATATACATACACACATAGCTCTGCTATATACATACACACATAGCTCTGCTATATACATACACACATAGCTCTGCTATATACATACACACATAGCTCTGCTACATACATACACACCTAGCTCTTCTATATACATACACACATAGCTCTGCTATATACATACACACATAGCTCTGCTATATACATACACACATAGCTCTGCTACATACATACACACATAGCTCTGCTATATACATACACACATAGCTCTGCTATATACATACACACATAGCTCTGCCACATACATACACACATAGCTCTGCTATATACATACACACATAGCTCTGCTATATACATACACACCTAGCTCTGCTATATACATACACACATAGCTCTGCTACATACATACACACATAGCTCTGCTATATACATGCACACATAGCTCTGCTATATACATACACACATAGCTCTGCTATATACATACACACATAGCTCTGCTATATACATACACACATAGCTCTGCCACATACATACACACATAGCTCTGCTATATACATGCACACATAGCTCTGCTATATACATACACACATAGCTCTGCTATATACATACACACATAGCTCTGCTATATACATACACACATAGCTCTGCTATATACATGCACACATAGCTCTGCTATATACATACACACATAGCTCTGCTATATACATACACACATAGCTCTGCTATATACATACACACATAGCTCTGCTATATACATACACACATAGCTCTGCTACATACATACACACATAGCTCTGCTATATACATGCACACATAGCTCTGCTATATACATACACACATAGCTCTGCTATATACATACACACATAGCTCTGCTATATACATACACACATAGCTCTGCTATATACATACACACCTAGCTCTGCTATATACATACACACATAGCTCTGCTGCATACATACACACATAGCTCTGCTATATACATACACACCTACCTCTGCTATATACATACACACCTAGCTCTGCTATATACATACACACCTAGCTCTGCTATATACATACACACATAGCTCTGCTACATACATACACACATAGCTCTGCTACATACATACACACATAGCTCTGCTACATACATACACACATAGCTCTGCTACATACATACACACATAGCTCTGCTATATACATACACACATAGCTCTGCTATATACATACACACATAGCTCTGCTACATACACACCTAGCTCTGCTATATACATACACACATAGCTCTGCTATATACATACACACATAGCTCTGCTATATACATACACACATAGCTCTGCTACATACATACACACATAGCTCTGCTACATACATACACACATAGCTCTGCTACATACACACCTAGCTCTGCTATATACATACACACATAGCTCTGCTATATACATACACACATAGCTCTGCTATATACATACACACATAGCTCTGCTATATACATACACACATAGCTCTGCTACATACACACCTAGCTCTGCTATATACATACACACATAGCTCTGCTATATACATACACACATAGCTCTGCTATATACATACACACATAGCTCTGCTGCATACATACACACATAGCTCTGCTATATACATACACACCTAGCTCTGCTATATACATACACACCTAGCTCTGCTATATACATACACACATAGCTCTGCTATATACATACACACATAGCTCTGCTACATACACACCTAGCTCTGCTATATACATACACACATAGCTCTGCTATATACATACACACATAGCTCTGCTATATACATACACACATAGCTCTGCTATATACATACACACATAGCTCTGCTACATACATACACACATAGCTCTGCTATATACATACACACATAGCTCTGCTATATACATACACACATAGCTCTGCTATATACATACACACATAGCTCTGCTATATACATACACACATAGCTCTGCTATATACATACACACCTAGCTCTGCTATATACATACACACCTAGCTCTGCTATATACATACACACATAGCTCTGCTATATACATACACACATAGCTCTGCTACATACACACATAGCTCTGCTATATACATACACACATAGCTCTGCTATATACATACACACATAGCTCTGCTATATACATACACACATAGCTCTGCTATATACATACACACATAGCTCTGCTACATACATACACACCTAGCTCTTCTATATACATACACACATAGCTCTGCTATATACATACACACATAGCTCTGCTATATACATACACACATAGCTCTGCTACATACATACACACATAGCTCTGCTATATACATACACACATAGCTCTGCTATATACATACACACATAGCTCTGCCACATACATACACACATAGCTCTGCTATATACATACACACATAGCTCTGCTATATACATACACACCTAGCTCTGCTATATACATACACACATAGCTCTGCTACATACATACACACATAGCTCTGCTATATACATGCACACATAGCTCTGCTATATACATACACACATAGCTCTGCTATATACATACACACATAGCTCTGCTATATACATACACACATAGCTCTGCCACATACATACACACATAGCTCTGCTATATACATACACACATAGCTCTGCCACATACATACACACATAGCTCTGCTATATACATGCACACATAGCTCTGCTATATACATACACACATAGCTCTGCTATATACATACACACATAGCTCTGCTATATACATACACACATAGCTCTGCTACATACATACACACATAGCTCTGCTATATACATGCACACATAGCTCTGCTATATACATACACACATAGCTCTGCTATATACATACACACATAGCTCTGCTATATACATACACACATAGCTCTGCTATATACATACACACCTAGCTCTGCTATATACATACACACATAGCTCTGCTGCATACATACACACATAGCTCTGCTATATACATACACACCTAGCTCTGCTATATACATACACACCTAGCTCTGCTATATACATACACACCTAGCTCTGCTATATACATACACACCTAGCTCTGCTATATACATACACACCTAGCTCTGCTATATACATACACACCTAGCTCTGCTATATACATACACACCTAGCTCTGCTATATACATACACACATAGCTCTGCTACATACATACACACATAGCTCTGCTACATACATACACACATAGCTCTGCTACATACATACACACATAGCTCTGCTACATACATACACACATAGCTCTGCTATATACATACACACATAGCTCTGCTATATACATACACACATAGCTCTGCTATATACATACACACATAGCTCTGCTATATACATACACACCTAGCTCTGCTACATACATACACACATAGCTCTGCTACATACATACACACATAGCTCTGCTATATACATACACACCTAGCTCTGCTATATACATACACACCTAGCTCTGCTATATACATACACACCTAGCTCTGCTATATACATACACACCTAGCTCTGCTATATACATACACACCTAGCTCTGCTATATACATACACACCTAGCTCTGCTACATACATACACACATAGCTCTGCTACATACATACACACATAGCTCTGCTACATACATACACACATAGCTCTGCTACATACATACACACATAGCTCTGCTACATACATACACACATAGCTCTGCTATATACATACACACCTAGCTCTGCTACATACATACACACATAGCTCTGCTACATACATACACACATAGCTCTGCTACATACATACACACATAGCTCTGCTATATACATACACACCTAGCTCTGCTATATACATACACACCTAGCTCTGCTATATACATACACACCTAGCTCTGCTATATACATACACACCTAGCTCTGCTATATACATACACACATAGCTCTGCTATATACATACACACATAGCTCTGCTACATACATACACACATAGCTCTGCTACATACATACACACATAGCTCTGCTATATACATACACACCTAGCTCTGCTATATACATACACACCTAGCTCTGCTATATACATACACACCTAGCTCTGCTATATACATACACACATAGCTCTGCTACATACAGACAGAGACAGACACGCGCGGCTCCGGGGGGGGGCATAAATCGGGGTTGGGGAGGGCACATACCGCTCAGGTCACGGTGGAGAGGGGGCCCACACAGCGCTGTGCTGGGGGTCGCTGGC